>NC_068288.1:43606373-43901373 GCF_025860055.1 Xyrauchen texanus
TATAAACAACAAAATGCAACAGTGAAAAAAACTGCACTGATATTATTCTAAAGACATCAAAGGATCTTCATATGTGCAGTTACCCAGAGGAAAATTGCACTGCTCAAAGAAATTGGAAGAATTTGACGAGTTTGATATTTGAGTTTATATTGAAATCTCTGACTTTTGATTGAAGACTTTGGTATCTTGGCAAATCTGAGCACAGTTTGAGACATTGCTGTCAAGATCTCATCTGAAACTGAAGGAATTCAATCTCCATTAAATCTCACTGCAGTCTATGAGAAACAAGTGGAAAATTAAAGAGATCTCATCCGTGACTTTTATTTCATGTGGGTAGGGGCGGCTGTTGCTCAGGTGGTAGAGCGGGTTGACTGCTAATTGCAGAGTTGATGGTTCGAATCCCGGCCCACATGCCGAAGTGTCCTTGGACAAGACACCGAACCCCAAGTTGCCCCAATGGCAGGCTAGCGCCTTGCGTGACAGCTGAGTTAATTATGCAACAAAAATGACCGATGTATGTCATAGCATGTAATACACATCCCTCGTCTCGTTCTAAACCACAATGTTTTGTTTCACCCGTGGTACACAAAGTTATTTTTCTATTAAAATCATCAGTTAGGTTTAGGGTTTGTGTAAGGGTTTATACATAATGGTTAGGTTTAGATTTAGGAATGCTTGTTAAAAATCCCAATGTTTCTCTTTCTTCCATGGTACACATCATGGTTAGGTAGGGTTAGGGTAAGGGGATACACTTCAATGTTAGGTGTAGTTTTATATCTTACTTAAATAATTTTTAGTTGATACTTTTTTCTCTATGGTAGTAAAAGTCGTGTTTTTGTTTTTTCAAATTTTACCATCTCGTACTAACTATTAGGCCTTGTCCAGTGGCGGGCCGTGCATTAAAATTCTAGGCCTTCAGTGTGATTCATGCCATTAAGAAAACACAGTTTCACAATGAATAAGACACCCTATGCCTTTGGGAATCATACATTATGTCGCAGCTAACTAATAATACCAACTGACTTTTAAAAACACGTCCAGGCAAGAAAGCCTGAACTTGAAACTACACTTAATGCTCAAGCAAGCCTAATTTTAACTTCAGCATGACTGTTTTGTGGAATGTCACTTGAACAGACATTCAAAATTCATAATGTTTCATATGAATTTACCAAGGAGGTCTATAATACCTGGAGAAAAATCTATTTGTATCTGTTGCTTGCAATATATTTCATTTCGTCAGGGTACACGGTTGTGCTGCGTTCCATTCAAGTTGTATGTGGGATATTCCTACTTGATATTCGGAACTGCAATGCTCCCATTTGCTTAGCAGGGGTTTGACTCTCATTAGAGATGTCTCCTAGAAACCCAACTGATAAACAATACTGCAGCGCTAGCATTTGTGCTTCAGGTGTATGATTATTTTTGAATAATTATTTGAAAACTGTGTTTTCGTTTCAAAACGCTCTCCGTCCACACTAACGTTTTCAACCACTGGACTACTGCACCACCCCCAATTCAACCCAATATCAATAAATCAATCAAAATAATCACAAGGGCAAAATCATGCCCAGTAGGTTCATTCAAATGTTTCTTTCCCTTCAGTCCATTCAAGGATGACCCATGCTAATAACAGCTATGTTGATATTGTAGTGTCAAGATATAAGAATCAAGTAGGCTTTAGTTGAGACTCTCACAGATATGGTAAATGGTCTGCACCTATATAGTGCTTTTTTTAACCTTAAAGTTTACCAAAGCGCTTTACACTGTGTCCCAATCACCCATTCGCACACACACACTCATACACCAATGACGGCAGAGATGCTATGCAAGGTGCTAGCCTACCATTGGGAGCAACTTGGGGTTCAGTGTCGTGCCCAAGGACACTTCGGCATGTGGAGTCGTGTGGGCCAGGAATCGAACCGCCAACCCTGAGATTAGCAGCCGACCCGCTCTACCACCTGAGCCACAGCTGCCCCATATGTATGTTTACAAAACATTGCATTAGACAATTGCTATGTTTCCATCCAAGTCGCAAATTTAATTTGAGAATATAACTATCATATCGTAAAAACAATGTTTGAATAAAGCCCTGTTTCCATCCCTTGTGTTCATCAGAAGAAAATCTTACGTTCTGGAGAAATAAGACTCTTTTATTAATAAAATACTCACAGTTTAGAGCATGGAGACAAAACACTCTAAATAAATGTTTTATGTCTGGGAGCAACAGCACATCACACAGCTCTGGGAGCACTACGTGTGTGCGTTCCTCCTTTCTTATGACTTAACTCAAAAGTCTCAATAAACCTGCTCTTCGGCACAGTTCAAGTTTGTATTCGACTTATTTGACCTGCAAACTCTTTGCAGGCTTTAGATTTTCTGATTACTTTTATTTCAGGTTAGTCCAGTTACGAATGAGTTATTCAGCCACATGAATTGATGTGCATCTTTTATTCCAAATAAATTAAATAGGAGTTTATTCCGTAAATGTGTTTCCATCATAGTTTATGCACATTTATTCGTATAGAGTAACACAATTATCCACCTCAAGCAAGAGTTTAAGATTTGTATGCTAATTTTGGAGATTTTATTCGCATCTTGGTGTTTCCATTCAGAAGTTTTTATACAATATCCCAAAATGTGCATACATATACGTGGATGGAAACCCAGCTATTGTGGGCTGATTTTTTTAGACGATTCTCCCATGAGCATTAAAAAGTGCATTATATAATGAGACAAAAGCCTTGGATCTTGGTTAATGGTTCAATGCGAGTTAATAATGTGCTTTTTGTTTCAGTGATTTGCTTATACAGTATCTGAGACCTGGAAAACATGTAGAGATGGGACCTGATTTAATTTTTTGCAATGCGGGATTACATTTCCGAGTTGAAGTTGGGATAAGCCGGGGCTTCTGTGAGTTGTGGTCAGGAGCGGGCAGTCAGAGAATAGCCTATAAAAATTTGAACATTTTATTAATTCATTTATTTTACAACTAATTTATTTTTGATAACAATAAACTACTACGTAAAAGAGCGGGTTAAAGTAGTCAAGGAGCAGGAGGGTGCAGGATAGAAAAAAAAACTGAGACCACTAACAATAGAGAATAAAGTTATTATTTAAAATTATTTCATTTCTGTGTAATTAATAATCAGATATTTGATATAATATTTCATAAAAAAGACAGAACTACCAAACTATCGGTATCGATATCAGCAGATATTGTTCTAAATAATCGGTTACGGCACACAAATTTTCAATTGGTGTGTCCCTATTTAATATGCTGTCTGTAGGGTTTTGGAAAATAGCTAGGGTCTGATATACTTGCTATCACCGATTAAATAAAATTCATCACATAATACATGATTGTAAGATAATTCATAGAAATTCCAGACTTGTAAATGTCTTTGCTGTATTTCTTTGGGGGCATCAACAGTAGTTCTACCATTCTAAACTCTGACCCGTCAGTTTGAATTATGCACAGCCTCAGGCAAAATGCAGGCAGAGGTCAGTGGTCAAGGGGCTCAGCTTTCTAAAGTCGTCATTGAAAGCTCACATTACTTCAGTATGATTCCTGACTTTCTTCTAGTTACGTAATCCAGAACACTAGCTGCTGGCTGCAAGAACAGGAGGGGTAGACTTGATCTCTGTACAGGGATTTAGACAGGCAAGGAGGCGGCGAGAACCGGCTTGACAATATAAATAATAGTTTAATGAATAACTTAAACAAAAGACACAAATGTGATGGTCAGCTACCCGTAAACGATCTCTCTCTGTCAAACCACCATCTGCAGTCATCCTTTATCCCTCTCAGAGGCTTAATTAGCCTGATAATGGACCAGGTGTGTATAATCACGACCCGACCCAGCCCCACCCTCCGCCCTGCCTGGCAGGGTTTGCTGGTTCAGTATATGCAAAAACTACTACTGATATAATATACACATATAAATTACATAAATTAATTCTACAAAAGCTTTAATCCAATGTGATTTACAATCCTTTCAAACTTAACATACAATGCCTTCAAAATGTATTCAGTACTTGGGTACCTTTTATGTAACTATATTGCAAATACCAATAAATGTCTCTCTCTCATTTTCCTCCTTTGACTTTGTGTTTAATTTTATATTCAACCAATCAATGAAATCACATTTATTTCTATGGCACATTTTAAAACAACATGTTGACCAAAGTGCTTTACATAAAGGAAACATAAAAATAACATAAAAAGCATGCCCATTCAGAGAACATAAATACAATAGCAACACAAATAAATATAGATAAAAACCCTATACACAGTCAAAAGCAAGCGAGAAGAGATGAGTTTTCAAATTTGATTTAAAAACATCAAATATGATACAGGATCTGAGATTGGGGAGGCGAGAAGCCACGACAGAGAAGGTACAATCTCCTTTAGATTTTAGATGAGACTTAGGAATGATTGAAAGAAGACTCTGTGATGACCTTAGAGCAGTGGTTCTCAACCAGGGGGCCGGGACCCACTAGGAGGCCTCAGCACACTTACATGGAGGCCTCAAGTTTACTTAAAATTAATTTAAAATAAGAAATATTACTAATTCAACTCAATTAAAATGCAAAAAAATACTTTAAGATTTGCCTACAAATTATAAACAGACTCTTCTGAAACGTCTAGAACCAAAAATATCCATGATTAATTATTTTCACCAGACACGTCTAGTTTTGGGTGAGGGGGCCTTCAAATATTGTCTTGTGGGGGGGCCTTGGAGTCAAAAAGGTTGAGAACCACTGCCTTGGAGGTCCACAATATAAGAGGTCCCAAGCCATGCAGACCGTTAAAAACAAATAATAAAATCTTATACTTATAACAACCTCCAGATCCTTAAAAGACTGGCCCTTAGTTGGAAGAAGCCACCTATTACCACAGAATTTATATGTTAAATTCTTGCTTGATTGTGTAAATGAGAGGGAAGGGGGTCTAGATTATTAATTATATGTTTAGTTGAGCCAGGGGGGTCAAACACTACCACTTCGGTTTTTGATTCGTTAAGATGGAAAGTTAGTAGCCATCCACTTTTTAATATCATTAAAACAGCAGAATTATCCCCTGGCTTTAAAGGGAGATAAAGCGGAGTTTCATCAGCACAACAGAGGTAGGATATATTGTGTTTTTGACAAGTATAGACCAAAGGAAGCATATATTAAGAAAATAAAACTGGGTTTAGAATAGATCCTTGAGGAACCCTGCAGGTAATGGGTGCAGAGGAGGAAAAATATCCCAATTCGACAGAGAAAGTTCTCTCTTTAAGATAGGAGGAACACCATTCAAGGGCAGTCCCTTGAATCCCTGCCCACCGTCTTAAATGCTCCAGCAGAATTTCATGATCTATGGTGTCTAAAGCGGCACTAAGATCAAGGAGGACTAGAATTGCAGAATTGCCTGAATCAACGGCCAGCAACGGGTCATTAGACACTTTGAGGAGGGCAGACTCTGTGCTGTGTTGTGCTCTTAAACCAGAATGAAATTTATCAAAAATACCATTTCCATTTAAAAAAGGAGAGAGCTGATAATAAATAACCTTCTCTAGGATTTTTAATAAAAAGGACAGTTGTGAAATTGGCCAAAAATTATTTAATACTGTTGGATCAAGATTGGGCTTTTAAGAAGAGGTTGCGCCACAGCATGTTTAAAAAAGGATGGAACGGTACCATTTATTAAACTGCAGTTCACTATTGTCAAAAGACTTGAACAGCATCCAGAACCTGAATAAGGAGGTGAGGGCAACAATATCTAGGGAACATTTAGCTGGCTTCATGTGTTGGAATATATCCACCAAGAAAGTGAAAAAGTTTCTTAAGTAGGGTCTTGGTCAAGGTCAGGGGGTGAGATTCTAGCTCAAAGAGCATCAATTTTACCTGGGAAAAACTGTGAACATTTTTCACAAGCTGCCAGAGTAATACCTGGAAATGTACTTATGATGGGATTTATTGTGCTAAATAAGGCTTTGGGACTATATTAATTCTTTTTGATAAGGTCCGAGAAATATTGTGCCTTAGCTGTGCCTTTACATTTACATTTATGCATTTGGCAGACGCTTTTATCCAAAGCGACTTACAGTGCAATTATTACAGGGACAATCCCCCTGGAACAACCTGGAGTTAAGTGCCTTGCTCAAGGGCACAATGGTGGTGGAAATGGGGTTTGAACCACTGACCTTCTGATTAACAGCCCTGTGCTTTAGCCACTACGCCACCACCACTCCATGAGTTGGTATCAATGTCTTATGACTTTAGCATGTCATAAGACACCTGAAGCTTATCTTTTTCCCACTTCATCTCTACTTTCACAGGCATCATTATTGAGCCAAGGCTGGAGTCTGGTTTTTGGTGCTAAAGTTTTAAAAGGAATTGAACATTGATACCAACTCATTTAAGCCTAGACCAGAAGGCAAAGACTCTATGGTTCAAGATAGAGGGTAAGATTTAAATGCATCAGAATACTGGCTGACTGTTTAAGAATTTATAGAATGGACATGATGGCCTGTTGTCATAGGGTTAGTCAATGAATTAGAGTGCATGATGTTAAAGATAACTGGCTTATGATCAGAGAAACAAACATCCTCTTTGTCCACATTATAAACTGGGACACCCAGTGATAAGACCAGATCAGTAGTAGAACCAGTAGTAGAACTTAAAACAGACAGAGTAAAATTAAATGAATCAATAAGATGTAAAAACTCACTAACCACAGGCATACTAGGACAGCAAACATGGATGTTAAAATCACCTAAAATGAAAAGACTGTCAGAATCAGGTACCACAGCAGATAAAAACTTGAAAATTCTTGAATAAAAAGTTTATTTTAATTCGAGGGTCTATATAAACCTAGCCAAAAAAGAAACATCCCTTTTTCAGGACACTGTATTTTAAAGATAATTTTGTAAAAATCCAAATACCTTTACAAGCCTTTATTGTAAAGGGTTTATTCAATGTTTTCCATGCTTTAAACAATGTTTTCCCTAAATGAACCATTGAACCATGAACAATTAATGAACATGCACCTGTGGAACAGTCGTTAAGACACTAACATCTTACAGATGGTAGCAATTAATGTTAAATTTACACACAGTTATAAAAACTTAGGACACTAAGAAACCTTTCTACTGACTCTGAAAAACACCCACAGAAAGATGCCCAGGGTCCCTGCTCATCTGTGTGAACGTGTCTTGCTGCATGGAGACATGAGGACTGCAGATGTGGCCAGGGCAATAAATTGCAATGTCTGTACAGTGAGACGCCTAAGACAGCAATACAGGGAGACAGGAAGGACAGCTGATCGTCCTCGCAGTGGCAGACCACGTGTAACAACACCTGCACAGGATCGGTATATCCGAATATCACACCTGCAGGACAGGTACAGGATGGCAACAACAAATGCCCAAGTTACACCAGGAACGCACAATCCCTCCATCAGTGCTCAGACTGTCCACAATAGTCTGAGAGAGGCTGGATTGAGGGCTTGTGGCCTGTTGTAAGGCAGGTCCTTACCAGACATCACCGGCAACAATGTCGCCTATGGGCACAAACCCACCCTCGCTGGACCAGACAGGACTGGCAAAAAGTGCTTTTCACTGACGAGTTGCAGTTTTGTTTCACCAGGGGTGATGGTCGGACTCGTGTTTATCATAGAAGGAATGAGCGTTACACCGAGGTCTGTACTCTGGAGCGGAATAGATTTGGAGGTGGAGGGTCTGTCATGGTCTGGGGCTGTGTGTCACAACATCATCAGACTGAGCTTGTTGTCATTACAGGCAATCTCAACGCTGTGCGTTACAGGGAACACACCCTCCTCCCTTATGTGGTACCCTTCCTACAGGCTCATCTTGACATGACCCTCCAGCATGACAATGCCAACAGCCGCTCGTTCTGTGTGTGATTTCACGCAAGACCGGAATGTCAGTGTTCTGCCATGGCCAGCGAAAGACCAGATCTCAATCCCATTTAGCACGTCTGGGACCTGTTGGATCAGATTGTGAGGGCTAGGGCCATTGTTCAGGGACACATTTTTTTCCATTTCTGTTAGACACATGTCTGTGAAACTTGTTCAGTTTATGTCTTGGTTGTTGAATCTTTTTAGGTTTATACAAATATTTACACATGTTAAGTTTGCTGAAAATGAAAGCAGTTGAAAGTGAGAGGACGTTTCTTTGTTCCCTTCCGAGGGAACTCGCACTGCGTCGCTGAAAACGACTCTTTGGGGAAGGCTCCTTAGCGTGCGCCTCTGAATTATGAATGAAACTATTCCAATCTTGATTGGTGTTGCGTCATGACGTAACATGTGACGGCATAACCGGATGCATAAAAGTGACGCCGGTACACACACACATTAGCTTTCGCTCTTCAGCAAGCGCTCTATGTTGAAATTGTTTGTCTTATTTGGTGTTGTTTGTCTGATTTAAAAATATTATGGCCACCGAACAGTTCAAGAAGTGCGTGCACCCCTGCCCTCGTTTCATTACGGGTAGGGACACGCACGCTTTATGTGTGAACTGTTTGGGAGCGCAGCACGCACAGGCAGCTCTCGAGGGATCTGCCTGTGAAAGTTGTGAAGCACTACCCATGAGAGTGCTGCGCCCCGGTTGGCGTGCTTTGATGAGCACGGTCAGGCTCGCGTTCCCCACGGTTTTGGTCCCGCGTCTGTTGAGGCAGCGCGGCGATTGAGATCGCGGGGTTCGCGAGCGGATTTTGCAGATGAGAATGAGACTGCTGCGGCACTTTCTCATTCTTCGCTTGAGGATCCCGAGCCTACTGTGAGTGGTGCAGAAGCCCGCCGCGGCTTCTTCTGCCCATGATCAGGTCCCGATGCTTGAGCTCACTGCTTCCGAGGAAGTGGATATGCTCAGCATCGATGCGGACTGACCGTGAGCCAAGCACGCCAGTTTTTGGCCAAGCTTATGAGGAGCTGATTGAGGTTGTGACGCGTGCCGTGGCCAGACTGAATATCAGCTGGCCACAAAATGAGCAGGGAACGCAAGTTGAAAGCAAATTAGACGTGCGTTTCCTGCGGCACAGATCACAACCTCAGCGCCGGGTTTGCCGCTTTTCCCGATCTCCACAAAGATATCTAAAACGAGATCGTGGGGTAAACCGCATTCGTCCTGTATCTCCAGCCCCAGTGTTTGATTACAGACGATGTTTTGGGGGCACGGGATATGGGCTAAAACCTCGGCGCTGCCTAGTAAGCCCTGCAGAGATACATCTGCTTTAATAAGTAGGGCTTACATGGCGGCACACAATCGGTGTTGGTTTCCCGCCGTCTCTGACGCTTCGGGCCACATCAATTTCCAGCGAACGCACACCGTGCCGTTCGTGTCAAAAAAAAATAAATATTAAAAAAAACAACAAGCATCAATTGTGGTCACAAGAACCGTATCGACTAAATCCTGCCGGTCTCTCGCTTCAGGAAGTCGGGAACAGTGCTCGAAAAACACCCGAGACCAGCCTCGAGATGCTGGTTCCCTTAGTTGAAGCTTCGGGAAAGAGGTCCTACCGAGGTGGTAGAACCTCGGAGGGCTGTCCCCCCCCGCTGCAGAGCAACCGCGGTTGCTCTCGCAGCGGAGTCCTCAGGAAATCGGTGTCGGTTCCCGCCGTCTCTGACGCTTCGGGCCACATCAATTTCCAGCGAACGCACACCGTGCCGTTCGTGTCAAAAAATAAAAAACAAGCATCAATGGTGGTCACAGAAACCGTATCGACTAAATCCTGCCGGTCTTTCGCTTCAGGAAGTCAAGAACAGTGCTTGAAAAACACCCGAGACCAGCCTCGAGATGCTGGTTCCCTTAGTAGAAGCTTCGGGAAAGAGGTCCTACCGAGGTGGTAGAACCTCGGAGGGCTGTCCCCCCCCGCTGCAGAGCAACCGAGGTTGCTCTCGCAGCGGAGTCCTCAGGAAATCGGTGTCAGTTCCCGCCGTCTCTGACGCTTCGGGCCACATCAATTTCCATAATCAAATTATGTCTGAGAACCATACTCGGGCCGGCCACATCGGGGCAACCAGAAGTAGACTGATGCCCTCTTGGCGGACCCTTTCCAGGACTCCCAGTGCAGTTTACATTTCAAGTTTAAGGAAATACACTGTTATAAAAAAACTTTTTTTTTAAAAAAACAATAAACAGAGAAAAAGGAGTTCTACTGTTTATTGTTTGTGTATTTCCTTAAACTTGAAATGTAAACTGCACTGGGTAGGGGAGAAGGCTATTGTTATGATAATTATTTAATGTTACGTATGGTAGTCAAATAAATCTTGCCACTGCTGTCTCTAGGCACGATCATGATTTCAAGCTCGATTACACTTCCTAGTGCTTGATGCATACGGAGGGCCAGATGGCCCTAGTAAGCGTTATCGAGTTTGAAATCATGATCGGCAAGGAGACTGGATTACTTTTATGATGCTTTATGTAATATTTGGACTTTTAAATTCCACTTGCATTGTGAGGACCAACAAAGCTGAGATATTCTTCTAAAAATCTTCATTTGTGTTTTGCAAAAGAAAGAAAGTCAAACACATCTGGTAAGGCATGAGAGTGAGTAAATGATGAGAGAATTTTCATTTTTGGGTGAACTATCCCTTTAAAATATACAACTTTTAAATGTAAATCTTCTAGTATTTGTAGAAATTATCATTAACAAAATATTGTTCATTGTTAGATCATGTTAACTATTCTGTGAAATAAAACAAATGTTAGTGAATACAACCTTATGGTAAAGTGTTACCAATATTCTTTAACTACATTACAAGTGCTGGAATTTTCTTCAAGAAATGTACTATACAATTAAACACTTCTCTCTAGATCTATTGCATTATAGATACAATATATCAATAATTTTCTTTATTCATCTCTGTCTCTCTTTTCGTTCTCTATTCCTCACACTGTACAAAAGTCCAGGTGGCCAAACAACCAACAAACACACACAGTTGGCTCCAGAGAAAGAAAGAAATAAACTAAATTCAAGCAATAAAATATGTAGATGACTGGCACAACACAATCATCATAACCTTGAAGAGACGCCCAGAGTTGCAGCAGGGAAGTGGCCACATGAGTAAATGTGTGCGTGTGTGTGTGTGAGTGTGTGTGAGCGTGCGTGTGTTCTATTTATATCGCTGCTGCTGCTGCTGAAGTAGGTGTAGCTTGTTAGAGAGAGTGTGTGTGTAGGAGTAAAGCGGTACGACTGCTTATCTAACATCACTAACTATAGACAGAGAAGAGAGAGAGAAAGAGATAGAGAAAGGGACAAAAATAGGAACAGACAGAGAAAGAGAAACACAGAAGTGCTTTCATTTTCCATTCTATGGAACTAATCAAGATGGAAGTGATGTAGCGCAATATACGTTCATCTAACATAAACTGTTTGTCAGCTGGACCCTGACACCCACTTGGAAGTACTGCCTGAGATTTTAATAAATATTATCTAAAGCTAATACAATGGCATTTATATATTCCATAAGGATCCAAATACTTTTCTGGGTAACTGTACATTTATACACAAAATTGATTAAACAAAACACTTTCCACTCTTTAACATAACACCATTTTTTACTCAAAATTGATTTAAAAAGACATTCAAAACAGGATATTTATACTCTAAATATATTGGATTACGGTACGTGCTTGGACAATTAACAAATGTTCAGTCTCTCTCTAATGATACTGAGGTGTAATTACATTCAAACACTAGCGCTGCGTCCCAACAATCATATATCAATATAGTTCTCACAATATTGTATACCATTTTTATTCATCTATTTATGTATTCACATCATGTTTAAAATGTTTATAATGAAGCAGTAAGTCATCTATAAGCACAAACTGAAACTAGCATTTAGTGTTTTTCAACGAGTTCAGAATCGCGATAGCGTCTGAAACTTAGCCTGCAGAATAAGGCCAGGAATAGAAAGGAATTTAACAATTCCAGTTCTAATTCCTCTCAACGATTCTAATTTCTTAATGATTCAGTTTAAGGGATAGTTCACCCAAAACAATTATAATTTACTCACCCTCATGCCATCCCAGTTGTGTATGTGACTTTCTTTCTTCTGCTGAACACAAATTAAGATTTTTATAATGATGATTTGGATTCTAGTACTTGATGCATTCGCAGAGCGCTAGATGGCGCTATAGGAAGTGTAATTGAGCTTGAAATCATGATCACCAAAGAGACTGCTGTTAAGATTTATTGTGAAAAAAAGAGTTACATTTTGGTCTGTTCTCACCCAAAACCGATTGGATCGCTTTAGAAGACAATGATTAAACCAGAGTCATATACAATACTTTTATGCTGCCTTTATGTGATATTTGTACCTTCAGATTTCTGGTCACCATTGACTTGCATTGTATGGACCTACAGAGCAGAAATATTCTTCTAAAAATCATTGATTGTGTTCAACAGAAGAAAGAAAGTTGTGTACATCTGACATGACAGGAGGGTCAGCATATGATGAAAGAATTTTCATTTTGGGGTGAACTATCCCTTTAATGATTCTCATTTTTAAGGAGAAAATACAGTATTTGGAAATAAGAAATGTACTACCCTTAGCAGTGTGTTTCCAAATTATGAGACCATTTCAGATTTCAAAAGAGCAATCACAAATCAGGGATAAATGGAATACAATAAAAAAAAAAAATATATATATATATATATTTTTATTTTTTTTTTTTCACATTTTAGAATAATAATAAAGTCATCAAAACTATGGAATAACATAAATGGAAATATGGGAATTATGTTGTGACTAAACAAAATGCAAAATAAATAAAAACTGTTATATTTTAGCATCTTCAAAGTAATCACCCTTTGCCTCGAATTTACTCATGAACTCTTGATATTTTCTCAAGCAACTTCTTGATGAATCACCCTGGGATGATTTTTAAACAGTTTTGAAGGAGTTCCCATCTATGTTGGGCACTTATTGGCTGCTTTTCTTTATTATTTGGTCCAAGTCATCAATTTCAAAAACTTTTTTTTAAATACAATTTTAGTTTTATAATGAAATAAATTTATTTGGTGGCACAATTATATTTTTGTCTACAAAACTAATTTCAAACATTTAATCATACGCCTTCAGATCAAAAGATTTTTAAGATCATGAGAAACATTTCATCAAGTGTTTCAAAACTTTTGACCGGTAGTGTATTTACAGAGACTTTTTAAAGAGGCATATATGCATTTCAATAATTGGCCCTACTGTAACCATAAGCCTATATTTAATTCAAATTCAAAATGCTAATAATAAATACTGTATTTCATTAATTAATTGTTTATAAATTTCCATTGATAATAACGAAACGTAAAAAATTTGAACAATGCAAGACAGAATGTCACACAGAAAACGAGAGTAGGCTACAACCTTTAGTGTTAAGATTGTGTTAAGTTCGCAAACTTTCTCTGCCATTCGCTCACATTTCCATCTATCCCTTTCTTTACCCCAAACATTTCCAACAGAACTGCTTGCAATTTTCCTTGCTAAAGACCCAAAATATTCAAGATTGTTGCATACTGAATACAGCTGGTCTGCTCTATTTACTTTCTTCAAAATAACTTTGAGAAGCAAAAAAAAAAAAAATCGTAGAATTAATTTGCAAATCCTTTTGGGTGTGAGAAACGAATATCGGAATAAACTGGGCATGAAGAGGAAAGAGAGACGAATAGAGAGGCAATCTTGTTAGTGGGCCGCCATAGCCCAGGGAAGATTTCTATCAGACGCACATATAGGGAGAGGCATCCATTTAGAAAATGGCTTTTCTGCACATGCTGGGTCATTTAGCGCTCCCTGTGACGACTCCTGTTTGGGCCAGAGATAAATGCACTTTCACACACTCGCTGCTCACACACATACACATAAACATACACACATGCTCAGACCACAGACTCAGCAACCTCCAGTTACTGAGTTTGCATACACAGACTTGCATGCATTCAATGTGTCACAAACTGATTTTGAAAAGACACACAAATGCATACAAACAAATAAAAAATTATTTTTCCTCTCAAGCAACTCAGAACCCTTCCTATCAGTAACGCTGATGTGTATGTATTTGTAGAATATGTTTAAAGCTGGCAAAGAAACAAAAAAGCGCCACAACTTGTATTGAAAAAATAAATAAAGCCAGAGATACATTATTTACTTGGAATAATTTAACATATATTTAAATATTAGTTTATACTGTATACAGTGGTGTTCAAAAGTCTGAGACCATAGTCTGGATATATTCTTTTTATTATTTAAATTTGAAAAAAAAAAAAAAACCTGAAAGTTTGATTTAAAAAAATACTTAAAAAAAAAAGACGTAAATTTAAGAAATGTTGATATTAAGATAATAAGCTATTTCTTGGTGACCAAATAAAAGTACATATTTTTCAGCATTGACTGTGTTAAGTCCTTTGTACAAAAAGTCAGATTTACCAGCTTACATTGAAGCACACAAGATGCTATTTGGGACAATTTCAAAACATGCTGTTTTACATGGATCATCAGGTTTTGCACAAACTTATGGATTCCACAGTAGCTCGAGTGCATGCAGATATTAAAGAATGATAATATCATTTCTAATGTCAATTTGTATTTAATTAGACAAAATCAGAAATAGAAGCATTTTCACTGGTGGTATCAGACTTTTAGACCCTTCTTTAATATGTATCTATATAAACTGTTTCATATTCATCAGTTTGTGTAAAACTATCATTTTACAAGTGAACATTTTTTTAAAGTGTGCAATGTACATTGCAGGCTTTCAGAAACCATGAAATTATAGTTTAGCACTCAAGATTGTGTATGATAGTAGTTATCATAATTAAAAAGTCATTAAAGTAATCATCAGTTACACTTTACAATAAGGTTCTATTCATTAACATTAGTTAATACATTAGGCATCATAAACAAACTATTAACAATATGTTATTTACACCATTTATTAATCTTTGTTAATGTTAGTTAATAAAAAATACAATTGTTCATTGTTAGTTCATGTAAGTTCATAGAGCATTAATTCATGTTATCAAAAACAACTGTTGATTTAAAAAACGTATTAGTATATGTTGAAATTAACATTAACTAAGATTAAAAAAATGCTGTAAAAGTTTTATTGATTGTAAATTCATGATAACTAATGTTGAGGAAACTTATTGTAAAGTGTTACCTAATGATCTTACATAACGAATGTCATGATAAAATCATAAGCAAGTTAAAGCTTCTTCCTATGGCACCACAACAAATGTAAATAATACAAATGTATATATTACCCAGCTAAAATGTACTAAAGACAAACATTTTTACCCTGAAGCACTGCAAATGGACAAGCCAACTTGAATCATCCTCAAGTATTTTTCTTAATTAAAAGGCGCTTAAAAATTTAGCATAAAAAATAGATGGTAATAACTTTGTATTCCTAGAAGTCAATATGAGTACGGTAATCAAACAGTACCATGACATTTTTGTAACGGGCAACAATGTGGAGTGTTTACAGTAGGGTTGTGCTGATGGACGATATCATCGTCCATCGTGATGGCTGACCAACATCACGATGTAGAGCCACCATCGTGATGCCACGCCCCCTTTTGCGAGTCTTGCTAGTGTGACTCACTAATCCTAGTCTCTTCTATAGTTAACCTAAAAACTTTGCAGGGATTGCTCTGTAAATTAAATTGAGAATATAACTAATGCATATATGCTATTTAAATACTGTAGTATATGCCAGAGACGTGACGTGTTAGTCTGTGAAAATACCGTGTCAGGCAGGCTACACAAATATTGATCTTGACATTGTTAGCTTCTTGTCTTTTTTTACATGTCTTACACTGTACATTTAGATTAAAATATTTTATGTTGTAGGCTACAAGAAAATAGCCTTTATTAATTAATTATTAGTAGTTGTAGTGTCTCAGAAAATCTTGCTCATTGTCACATAGCTCTTGTATACACTGAAGCGGCAGTTTAAGATAAACCCAGACCAGCTGAACGTCAAATAACTTTTGTCTGGTTAATACTTTTAAAGAAAAATTTCCTTGGCCATGAATCCATAATGTCAAATCAAATGAAAGAAACAAGGTGAATATGAACAACACACATTTATTAAAACATAGAAGAACAACAAATAAAGAACTAGAAAACGGAACAACACTCAGACCGAAACTCGGCATTAACATTTCACTTATAATTAGCAGCACAATTAACTTCAGCACAGGCTACAAAATAAATTATGTTATTGAAATATTGTAAAGTGGTCATATGAACTACACAAATGAACGTTTAAAAAATAATATGCAAAATCGAATAGCTCCACAACGGATGGCTGAAAAATGCGTAAAGAAGTCTAATATCTTTCACCATAGACCATGTTTAAATTTCGATGTTTCTGGCCAGAAATACCAACATATTCACTTTATCTGGTTTTAATAAGCGGATTGGAGTAACTACACTACCCGCTGTGCTGAAGACCCTCTCTGATGGAGTACTGGTAGCACATATGCACAGATATTTCCGTGCTAATCTTGCCATGAACGGAAACCTTTTGTCGTTCGTTTTCCACCAAGTCAGCGGGTCCTCTTCCCCATCAATGGCCATTTCCTGCAGGTACATGGTCATTTCTGCCTCGACCTTTTGCTCATCAGTGAGTAAAATAACGAAATTATAGTTTTTAAGTGGAAAATAGTATTTATGTAAAGAGATATATTAAAATAAAAAGTGCACAACTCTTCTTAAGTGAAAGCTAAAAAAAAAATGCTTCACGTGTCGTGCAACCTACTGATAAAGCGCCGACGAGTCATTAGTTGGGTTAGTAAATTAACTAAATAATAATTTTTCATATCTTTTTTGAAAATTACATGAAATTATATTAACCCCCCCCCCCCATACCGACGATATCATCGTCCATCGCGATGTTTTACTGTCAACATCGTCAACTGCCAATTTAGGGGACATCGCCCAACCCTAGTTTACAGATTACACATTAAAAAAATTAAAAGCTTAACTTACTCCTTTCATTTGTTGACCTCCGGTGACCAGTTGAAGCACCTTCTCCAACTCTTTCTCTATACGACCTGCCCAGTGAATCATCCTATTACAGAAAGAGAACATTAATTAAGAGCAGTATCAATAAGTACCGATCAAAAAAATAACAAATGAATCTAAATTCACATAGATATCCATCCAATATAGTATGCAAGATAAGGATTAGTGCATTCTTAATGTTTTAACCATGTTGTATTATGGACTGGAGTCACTGTCTACTTAATTTATCAGTCAAGGGTGATTGGTCTTAGCTGGTTTAAATGGTCAGCCAGCTGGTCAAACTACCTAACTAGCTTGCAAGTAGGGCCAGCAATCGACCGTTAATTAATTTTGCCGATCCTTAAAAACCAGGTGGTGTAAAACAACCAATTCATTAGCCGATAGTTTTTAAAAAAGATTTATAGAATGTTAAAAAAAATATCTTAGTCGTTCCTTTCTAAGATGGCCAAAGACAGAGGTTACAAAATTCCAAAATGAACAAAATCCCAGATGCAGTTTATTGTGTAATTAACATCCTAATTGATTTGTGAGATTGTGAGATAGCTTCACTAATAGTCTTCCAGAATACTCAGTAAGCCAAAATGTCTAGAAGAACTTGATGTAATAACAGAAGATATAAATACAGTTTTCTCCAGCACTCCTGATAGCGTCGCCGTCGCCCCCCCTTCGATTAAAGAAAAAAAGCCCTGCACCATGGTACAATGATCATACTCATGCTCTCAAGAGAGCAGCTCAGAAAACAGAGCGCAAGTGGAAGAATACACAATGAGTTATTTTGCGGTGCATTGAAGGATAGCACTAAAAGCTGCCAGGTCAGCATATTTTAGCAAACTCATAGAAAATAACCACAACAATCCTAGGTGTTTATTCAATACTGTGGCTAAATTGGTTAGGAATAAATCATAGACTGAACCAGATATTCAGTCACAGCCCAATAGCAATTACTTCATGCATTTATTTACTGATAAAATTGATATAATCAGAAATTAAATTGGAACTATGCAATCAACTGTCACAGCACCTCAGAATACAGTGTCTCATAATTTTCCTCACAAGCAACTTCAATCCTTCGCTGTTATTGGTCATGAAGATCTAACAAAATGTATCAAAAAATCAAAAGCCACAACATGTATGTTAGATCCAATACCAACTAAGCTCTTAAAAGAGGTATTCCCTGATATAATATAATATTTCTTAATATTATTAACTCCTCGCTATCCTTATGACATGTCCCAAGAAACATTAAAATGGCAGTTATCAAATCTTTTATTAAGAAACCACAGCATGATCCTGGAGAATTGGCTAATTTCAGACCGATTTTAAATCTACCCTTAATGTCGAAAATACAAAAAAACAAGTATGTTCATTTCTATAGAGAAATGGTATAGTATATATGAGCAATTTAAGTCAGGATTTAGGCCCCATCAGAGATATAAATGACTTGCTCTTATCATCTGATTGTGGTTGCATTTCTCTTGTAGTGCTTTTAGACCTTAGTGCTGCCTTCGACACGATAGATCATGGCATTCGCTTGAATAGGCTGGAGAACTATGTTGGCATTAGTGGACTTGCATTAGCATGGTTTAATCCAAGTTATCAGACCGCTACTGCTTTGTATGTGTAAATGAAAAACGTGGGTGTTATATTTGATACCAATCTTTCCATTGAAAATCGAATTTCCAATGTTTGTTGAACAGCATTCTTCCACGTCATGACCTCAAGACTTGATTATAGTAATGCATTACTGGGAGGATGTCCAGTAAGTTCAATAAATAAACTTTCAATGGTTCAAAATGCAGCTGCCAGAGTGCTGACTAGAACCAAAAAATATCATATTAGCCCCAATTTATCGTCGTTCATTGGCTACCTGTTACATTTTTAATTCTGTTAACTACATACAAAGATTTAAATGGTCTAGCTCCACAGTACTCAAGTGACCTTCTGACATGCTATATTCCGAATATTACATTTCATAAAATAATTATTTTTTTTTTTTTAAACACTGGATCTTAACATTTACTTAGTTCACTAATCGTATACCATTACCTGCACTGCACATAAATGACTAATATTAGGATTATACTCATGCTGGTTAGCCAGAGGGTTATTTTTCTCCATTAACCAACATTTTATGGAGTTTTGTTTTCCTTGCCACAGTCACCTTCAGCTTGCTCACTGGGGTTAGAAATACTAATACTAATTATTATTTAATTATTAAAATTTTATACATAATTTACAACCATATTTAATCAAACCTCACAATGATCACTCTAAAACTTAATTGATATTAGTTTCATTTTTCATTAATACATGATTTTCTGTAAAACTGATTTGAAATGATATGTGTTGTCAAAAGCGCTATACAAATAAAATAATAGTAATAATAATAATAACAACCAGAATTAAAATTAAGATTTGTTGCATAAAGTAGGACCATAAACAACCCAGGAATACACTTACTTATTTTCTGGACTGTTATTTTGGAAATGTTTGGCTAAGTTACAATGCTATCTATTTAAGCATTTAGCAATTTAAGCATTTCATAGCCTATATTCAACAGATTAAACCTATCTGCAACTATCGGCAGAGATTTTTGCGGAGAGGTGATAGTTTCAAAGAGCAACTATCAGTACCAATTAATTGGCAAAATTATTTATTTCACAGCTCTCAGGAATACTTGATTCTGATTGGTCAATACCACCATCTAGCATTCTGATATTTCTGTGTAACAACTGCAAATCCAGGGATAAAGTCATACTATAACAGTCATTCAGGTATTTTTAATAATCTTTCCTACATATTGGATCACTGTGTGATCTCATACAAGTAATCTAATAAAATAATTTCAACTCAAATAAAAATGTTATGTCCATGTATTTAGTTATTTAGCAAGTAGTCTTGTAAGAAAATGGATATTGCCAGGGACAGTTTAACAGAGACAGGAGATACTGGAGCAGCAAACGGATGTAAAAACGGAAGTCTCTTTTTTTTAGGTAAAAGAGCTAATTACATTTTAGAAACAGACAGTCAGTCAACTCGAGAATGCGTATGTGCATTAGCTGAACCAACCAAAAACATATAATATCCGGGCATGATCTGAGAAGCACAATTTGTGATACCAGTGTTGACAGATTTTACTGCTGATTTTAAATATGTTCTTTGATCATAATGTTGACCAAACATTTTGGAGATTATGGTCTTTCCCCATTCAAGTAGATTGGAGCTGTACTTTTTTTGCAGCTTGTTTACACTGAAAATAGCTGCCCAGACTGCCCAAGAGCGTTCCAAAGATGGTCACGGACTGGACTGACTTGCCTTGACAGGAACTTTGCAATAAGCGGGATAATGTACAGTCAGCCTTCAGGTTTATACAAGACATGTCCTAAATCCTGATCATCCTGTCGTGGTTTATTTTACGATAAAATCTGGCTGACTTGCATTATCCCTTAATGTTGGTCTACTTTAAACAATCAAACCACACCAAACTTGCTAAGACCAGGAAACCAGCAGGGAAGTAATTTAACATGGACAGTGCAGTATACACTTTTTGTACTTAGTACAAGTATGCATGTTGGAATTAACCAATGACTTACATTGACTAAGTTAGAATGTATCTTAGTGATGTATCATAACTCTAGGATGTTATAAAGAAAGAAAGATCAAAGACACTACAGACCATGTAATTCTTACCATGTAATTCATTCGAATAAAAATGTTAATCGATTGACAGCCCTAGTTTTTTACCATCTTAATGTCAAAACATATACAGTTAACATTCAACTTGGAATTACTTGTAGCTAAAGTCTAGGTTTGTCATTTAGCTATTTGCTTAAACTGTTTGTAACCTTTGCGATTAAAAAAAACATAATTTACATTATATTACATGTTGTCAGCTGTCTTCCATGGAACACAAAAGGTAAAGTTAGGCAGTATGCTAGCCTTATTAACCATTCACTTTCATTGTATTTTTTCCATATAATAATAGCAAATGGTGACTGAGGCTGTCAGTCCCATATAGTCTGGTAAATACCTTCTTTTATGTTACACAGAATAAAGAAAGTCGTATAGATCTGGCACAACATGAGGGTGAATACATTTCAGAATTGTTCCTTTTGGGTGGACTATTCCTTTAACTATTCCATTTAGTGTGTATGAAACTAAAGGAAAACATTACAGGGGAATATCAGTGTTGTCACAGAAACCCTATAACAGTTTTATCTGCTCAAGCCTAATGGTCAGAGATTTGCAACCACGGCCCGGGGTCAGAAATAACCCTTATCTGTGTTACACAGCCTTAAAATAGCCCCCCAAAGAAATCCTGTGCATGTGAGTGTGCTTTACTGAGTGAGCATTCTTATCTTCTTGATATGAATGACTGAGCCCAGCATTTTTATTAGCATAGAATATAATGCGCTTTTAAAATAAAATATATCATTTCTGAAAAGTGTACAGTATATGAGGATGTGTGTTCTCTCTGAAATCACATTTTCCATTATTTTCTTGAGTTATGCTCATTATGATATTCTCATTACTGTAATGTGGAAAAACGAATCCTTGCTATAGTGGTACTCCCTTGGTGCTACTTGCTAATTTAGTTGATTTTATATTTACATTTTTTTTTATTGTACAACAGCAGCTTTTTTTTACTGTAATACAGTAAAAACAATTAATGTGTTACAGAAATCAGAATCATCATTGAAAACAATGCTAATAGTAAAAAGTGGAACATCTGGTCGCATTACGGTAAAGAGAATTGTGCTTAACTGTCCTATGAATAATGTCAGAATGCAAAAAATAAATTAATTTAAAAAACTTGTAATGGTCCTAAATGATGCCTTGACTTTATGCAAAATATTATTTTTTTCTTAACAGATATCATGAGAAATCACCCACTCCTCTATGGAAACACAGCTGGCACCCACTTCTGAGTATTCTTTTTGACCGGGATGTAAAAGCTAATGGTCAATGTCATCACCTCGATGTTATTTTCCAAATCTATTGTTGTTTTATTATAACCGTAACCTTAGTGTTTTGAAGGAACAATAACGTAAACCGCCATTAAATTACTGCATTAGTGATTAGCAAGATTTAAGACTGCAATGCTTAAAACCACAGCCTAAAATTATGTCTAAATAGCTATTTGGCTTTTGGATAACAGAATTTCCGGTCTTGGTCACATCAAAGATTTAGAGGCATAACAAATACAAACATTTCTTTTTCTTTAGAAATAATATGTAAGACCAGGAATGTACAGTATATTTAAAAAGTAAATTGGGACCATTTTAAATGCATGTTTCCTTTCTAATCTCTCCTTCTTTCACATCTCCCATCCTCTCTTCCTTTCTCTCTGGCAGTAGGCTGCTCTGCTGTTGGCAGGTAAGAGAGGATGTTTAAGGAGTTGAATAAAGAACGGCCGGTTCTGACAGAAGTGGCTCTCTAAGCAGCCACAACAAAGCAAACTGAGCCAAACCCTGAATGAAGCAATCAAATGTCTGGAGATCAGGGCTGTATATCTCTGCACAGCTCCAAAAGCTCCTAACATGTGGGAAGGTAAGAAGATGCTGTCTTCAACAAGATACTAGATACCTACTCACACGAAAGTACACTGATCTATCTCAATAGGTGAATTCACACAGCTACATGCAAGGAGGAACATATTTGGGTATTTCTTCAACTATGCACATTTTAAGCCCAGTGGACTTCTAGAAAAATGTGTTTTCATAGTTTATTTTCTAAGAGTGTCAATCATTGCATATACTGTACATATTTCACCAAAAAAAGTCTGCCATTTTAAATTTACAGATAACAATACTAAACTTTGTATTGCTTTTTTTTTAAGGCCTTAATGCTATTCACTCCTGTTGCTTTCATCCTCTTAGATATGAGGATATTGCTCATAGGCATGGTTATATAACTCTTAGTATTAAACTTAACATTTTGGACATGAATGATACCTCAAAATGTGTGGCTTGTTTTGAGGAGAGGTGTGCTGTTACTTTTCAAAGCGGTCTGATGATTTTTGCCTGATAAAATGCTAAAAAGGGAGGGGGAAAACATCCCACAGACTCACGTTGAAGAAGGGACCTGAGCCAAGGGACTTAAGCAACCACCCAGAAAGAATGTATTAATAGATAACAAAATATCAAACAAAGTGGATGACGGCAAACAAAAAATGCTAGACAATTTTCTGAGCCATTTTACGCTGACATTTAAGCATCTATTCCCAAGGTGAAATTTAATGGATGAATGATGTCAGTTCCCCTTTCATTTTCATTGAGAACAATTTACTGTATATGATGTTAAATCATTTTAAACTTAACACAACTTTTCTAAAAGGTGTGGAAATATGTGTGGAAAAGTGTGGCTTAATTGTCTGGATACTTATGTCAATAACATGATGGACATGTATCAACCAAACTCACACACAAAATTCTGATTTGACACGATTGTGAAAATTTGGTTGTAGAATCCACACTTAAATGTAACCAAAATATGTATGAACAGACCCGTATTGAGCACTCCAGATAAACTGAAAACATTATTGTGCTGGTTTGTGAAGGTGGCCAATTAATGGACTAACTGTTAAATATCCACGTGCATTACGGGCTTTTAGCACCAACATCTCAAATTACACTGAAGTCAGTAAAAAACGCTAATACATTTTCAACTATAAGACTGCATTAATGGCTCATTCAAACACAATCGCAAGTTTATTCAATACTAAGAAAACCACAAATAGTCCAGTGAGGACAGAGATTTCACATACTGTATTAACTTTCTGTATTACCACTGTTCACTCAGCTGGTAAAAACACAATCCTCTCCCAGTCTATCTCTTTTATCAGCAGAAAGACATGGTCATTTGTCATTTAATGATAGCACAGAATAAAAAAATGCCAACGTGAAATGTCAGCTTTGTTTGAATGACATAGAAGGAGAGATTAGTGATAATGTAGGAGACTAAAAAGGAGACACACTAAAGCACAGCTTCATAAAGAAACAACTTGCATCTACTTGGACCAATGCTGGTAATCTGGCATACCGGGCATTTTCTCGGTGGGCCTACGCACTTTGGGGCCGATCAGGGGAGGACTGGACATAAGGAGAACAGAGCAGGCCAGTGGTCCATCTAACGAATATGTACATTCTAGAGTAAGGATTGTGGTAAAGACTATATTGACAATAAGGGAAAAACTCATTTTATTTCCTTGCTTTTTTGCACATTTTACTGATAAAAATAGGTTCAGTAAATAACACCACCCCAAATCAAACTCATGTCATCTGTATAAGCATCACAGTTCAAAGTGTCAGTATTTGCACTAAACACTAGGCAGACTTCCCATTAATTTTTTCTATGACTGCCAAGTCTCTGCCTCAATGTCCTGTTTATCCTCACATTTCATGGTGTCCAAAGTAATTAACTAAACTATGCCAAACCCTATTATTATAAGTACTATGACCTCAGAAACTCCTAATGCAAATACAGGAAGCTAAGCCAACAGAGACAGAGTTTCCTGTTGTTTAGCATTTGGTACTGACAGATGCACAAATGAGCAGCTTGTCAAATTAAACAGGCATCCTTTTTAGATGATACAACTAGTAACTAAAGATTCACAATAAGGCCGTAATAAATTCTTTGAGAGTGAAGCATGTCAACCTAGAAAAGGCCAGCTATTAACGGAAGGAGTAACAAAGGTTTTGAGAGTGAGGGATGTGTCTCAGGGTCTACTGATGCTAACTGCTAATGACAACACCACCAACCCGTGCGTGCATCTTGAATGCTTGCTCTTTTCATACTCTCACAGGCTATACACAATGTGCTAGGCCATAGTAAAGTATACTTTTCGGTATTTGGATGCATGTACAGTAAATGGGAATATGTTTTTACATTTATGTGCCAATTAATTTTCCTGCACATTTTTGTTCCTTTTGAGAGCTTCTCTTTAAAAATCTTTCATCTCATATTCCACTTTTTTTCTGCCTGTCTATCATAGAGAATGCCTTGCTTAACAGCGTGAAGGCCCCTTTGAAAAAACAATATTGAAAGATATTCTAAGAGCTTTATAAAGCCACCAAATTTAGTTTTCAACAGCAGTACATGTAACAGAAAGGCAGCTTTGTAAAAGCAAAGACTTGGAAACAATTAAAACACTAGCAAACTTGTGTTTTATGCAAGAGAAGACCGATTCATCAAACTAGGATACTGTAGATCACTTTACTGTGTTTTATGTGTACAATATAAAAACGTGAAAGTTGATATTCACCTTTGAAGCTACAGTACATCCTGTTAATATGAACTGACAATGATATCAAATGCCTTGCAAAGGGATCACTAAATAAGTTGTTATCATTCTGTGTAATCAGCTATCATTTGTGGAGTAAAATGTGAAAATCTATGACACTGATTTAAGAAACCAACTTTTTCTCGATTAGTTGTTGTCTATGAATCACAAGTTATAATCATAACCAAACCACACATTTACAGTGTATTGGCCATGACTTCAACTAAAAGCAAAAAGAGGGCCTACATTCTTTGTTTGAGTGCTATTGCATCTCAGAACCTACTAAGGATATTCTTGAAAAAACTTTTTTCATATTTTTTGTATGTTTGCTTTCCATTTGTATGAAATTCCTGTCTTTGATGCATTAGCATACGCAGTTCCCAGTACAGATGTACATATGGTTTTCAGCACCATGGAGAGCGCATTACAATGACAAACAAAACTTCAACTGAGAAGTGCCAAAGAAATGTAATTAAAATATATTTTCTGTTGGTGCCCACCTAACAAAATTCTTATTTGCTACACTGAAAAACACATTTAATGCAACATCAACATGCATCTTAGTTTGAGCCCTGTGGCTTTATTATCTCCAAAACTGCATCAATTCCGAACATTGTTGATAAGGCATATTTTTGTATAATCTCATAAAAGGCTAAATACTTTGTTATTAATAAATAAGCCTGTCCCTTTAAAGTTGTTGATTCCCTAGACTAATTATCTGCAGCATTACTTATCAGAAAACAAATCAAAATGTCCTGTATTGCTGTGTTCAGGTCTAAGACTGCGGCCGAAGCTTAACCAGTGGCATTAGTTTGGGGTGGGACTAAAGTAACTGCCTTAACGACCAATGGCAGACTGGGGGAGTTTTCAGGGAAACACATTTGAAAATAGTCACTATTTTTGCCATATTGTTTGAACTCACCAGTGGCACAGAAATTAGATACTTCACCTTCAAGTAACTATTTCTGAACGCAATCGACACCCTGAATCTAATGCATAGATCTGTTGGAAAACACAAAACTGACCTCTAATTCAGAAAGACTAAGAAGTTGATGAAGACAAATGGATGAAAGAAGACATGGGACTTGGGTTGCGTAACTAGGTAGAGGTTACTTTCGTCTCTGGATTAATTATTTATATGCTGAGTCATTTAGCCATTAAATAGCGAACTGCACTGCATGACTGACGGTAATCATTACCACAAGAACACATGTCCCACATTACTCATCTTGCACAAAACATCCTTAAATGTTATCATAAAACAGAATTTTTAGTTGACCTGTATACAACCTACACAAAAAGCAAGCATCCACCTCAGTGGCTGCTGATTGTAAATCAAGGAGGATTTTCAAGACCTTGACATTTAGGTTTTGTTCCAAAATGTAGTGAGTTGCCCATCTCAACAGAAATGGTTTCAATTGAAGTGGCCGATTTGAAATGCTCAACAGTACCTACAGGCCCCATTTACTTCCACTGTAGGTGCCTAACTATAACCCAGATTTTATCTCTTTTTTTTAAAGAAAAGAAGGGATGAATCGAAATTAGTATTTGAGGAAATCAACATTATGCAACAAATGCTCTAATATTCCTTTCAAATGCAACCTACACAGGCAGCTCACTAGGTTTGTGGAACAGAGCCTTGAAATCCCTGAATTGTGGCAAAAATATTTGAAACTGTTTCCTTTTGGAGGATATATGGTCTATAAATTACTTACAAAGATCAAATATACCCTCAATGCAAAAGGTTTAAGCAGGACCGTTAGTAGCCATGATTCTGTTTGGTTATTGATTGATTTCCTTGCCTTTGTTAAATCCTTCTAGATTGTGGTCATGCTTTCTAACTCACTGGCTTTAGTAAAAAGGGTTAGGTCTCAAGGCTTAAAGCACCGCGTAAAATGAGCAATACAAATCTCCCTGACTACTGTGAACCGCAGCCCTGCAAGCAGAAAACACACAAAAGAGAGTGCAAAAGATATTCTCTATCACCATATTAGCAAGAATATCAGTTAACCATACAAGGGTTGAAAAACAGCCTGATATACAATTTAGCCATTTAAGACCATCCAGACAGCCTATTTTTCTTTCTTCTGCAACACCTCTGTGCGTTTGACAGGTTGATAGACGTCGCTTATCAAGGTTGACAGATTACATATGCCGCGCTGTTTGTAAAGTAAAGCAATCTTTTTAAATGCATGATATCATTCTCGTTCCAGAGGAAGGCAGAAATTATTTCAAGGCCTAGGTTAATTACTGTCGTGCTAAGCATGGAATAATATGCCCTTATCAATTACATTTGAAATTCAGAGACAATATAAAATACTGGGCAAACTATAAACACGGTTCTATTTTTAAAATCATATGAAAGTTATTGAAATTTTTATCCGAGCAAAGCTGCATTTGGGATGCATTACAAAATGTTATCACTATAACAAATAAAATATTAAATAACACATTTTTTAAAACTGCAATGGTAAACAATGTTACCACAAACAACTTCATCTCATATTACATAAAGCCTTACATAAACAGCATCAAAATTCTATGATTTCATACACCATGTGAGACAAGCTAATCCACTATAAAAGGACTGGCATGTGTGGGCACAGATCGGACAAATCCAGCCTCTGCCCCGGCCCATACGAGCAGGGGCGGATCTACCAGGGTGGCAAATGCCACCCCATCTGGCAGAGAATTTATAAAATATAAATGTAAGATGTTGACATTGTGTAGAGGTTTGTCGATGTCGAACTGCCTCAACTCTCACCGGATGCACAAATGACTACACAGACTAATCGTGTGATTGATTACAGCGGCAGCCAATCACGTTAATGTATACCATTGGTCAATTGAGTGATAGATTAAAAAAGCGGCCAATGGCATAATGGGTTACAGCAGCAGCCAATCGCGTACTTGCTGCTGCAGCACATGTGCAGTGCAGTGTTTGGGTACTCACAGCTTTGGTTTTTTGAGTTTATTTCTTAACAACAAAATGGACAATTAAATGGAGAAAAAGAGGTAAGAGATTAATTTCTAAAATTAGAAATGCATGTCCTCAGCACATTCTGAAATAGCTTTCGTCAGGTATGTGTATAATCCAGATGAAACAGCTCCAGGTCTTGAGCAAGAGTTTCTATTTCATCTGATCTGTGTATGTTTTGATTGGCGATCCAGCACTAGAATGTGTTTGTTTGAATTTAATGATAAATGTTCGTTGTGGCTGTTATCAGTGTCGTTTAGTTTCAGCAGTTTTTTTCTGCAGCTCACGCTCTTTTCCGTGTCCCCATTGTGATTGCCTTCTTGGCCGTATTGTTTATGTGTATGTAGAGCATGTGTTTTGTCTTTATCTCCCTCTCTCTTAATCGCTCTCAGGTGTGGGGTAACCAGGTGAGCTGATTGTTAATGGGAAGCACCGGGCACAGTGTTTCCTTCCTATATATATTGAGTGTTCCATGGCTGGTTTGTGTGATGGGAGACAGGTGTACGTGAGCTGTGCCATTTTGGTCACTGATGCTTTCATGCAGATTCCTGCTGCTGGAGCAAAGAGTTTATGGTTGTCGCTGTCGGAACTTCAGAGTTAGCTGTTTTTTCAAATACAGAACGGTCAATAAATACGTCTGTGTTTCCACTACTCTCATCTCCCTGCATCTTTTATTGCATTTTTTAAAGTGTAACACCCATCCACTGACATACAGATGTAATCTTGTTTATTACAATAAAAGGTTATATTTGGGTGAATTATAAACCAGAACCTTTAAAAACTAGATGCAAGAAGTAAGCACTAGACTAATCGGTCATGTTCTTGATTAAATTGCTGATCTATGTATTCATCTACTGACTAACAAAATCCCAAGACTGATAGTTGCAGATGTAGAGATGAAATTACCATATTATGTGAAATATCTATTTGAGAGCTTGAATCGGTCATTAAGAATGACTGTTTATCAAAATAGGTAATTCAAAATGGTGGTTCTCAACCTTTTTGACTCCAAAGGCCCCCATTGTCTGAGAAAATATTCGAAGGCCCCCATGTAGGCTATTAGATATTTATAATATAAGATATTTCCTTAAAACTTATGATTCCAGAAATGTTTAGAACAGTATATTCTTCGTAAAAAGCCATTGAAGGGAGTTATTACATATTTGTAACATTTTCAGTAAGTTTAATTATATATAAATATAGTAATAATCTATCATATTTTAAATAATTTTAAGAGATCTTTAGGCCCCCTTGGAAGTGTGCTGAGGCCCCCTAGTGGGTCCCGACCCCCTAGTTGAGAATCACTGATTTAAAAAAATATTTTATTGTGCATAAAATAATTAACATTCATGTGTTTCGCAGCACTGCCACTCGTACAGTTTTCCTTGAGTTTATTTTTATTTAAAATTAACTTTGTGTTAATGTTCCCTTTCAAATGGCATATTCCAGCTGTTACAAAGTTGTATTTTATTAGTAGAATAACATTGGGTATGCATGCACTCTCCATCCATGGGTACACTTAACAATAAAACAATTTGGCCTGCATAATCTGGTGACATTTATTCCAGATTGCCAGTTTTATGACAAGCTAAGGAACATTTACAATTTTTAATGTGTTTAATAGACAATGTCTTGGTACTCTGGAGATTTTTTATGTTGGCAATCAATTGCAAAATGTTTACTATGTGTGGTTCCTGTGGAAATGCAATTGTATTGCAAATTCATGGATATTTATAATTTGATAGTGACTCCAATTAATGAACTAGTACTTGTTGCAATGAAGCTTGGTACCTTGATCCATAAGAATTATGCATGGGCACTTGCTTTGGTGTTGTCACCCCTAATAGTCTGCATGCCATCCCCTTGTCACCTTGTGAAAAAAAATTCTAGATCTGCCCCTGCATATGAGCGCACAACTGGCATGGACCCAACACTCTTGATCTAGTGGAGCCAGAGTATGCTACAATCCAAAATTCAGATGTTTTACATCCCCTAAAGGCAAATACGGAATTGAGGAATCCATGCTGTTTAAACGGGGCACTTCAAATGAGATTTTAAACCACTTCTAAACTTCATGAATGGGAATGTGCACAGTATGAAATCATTTAGAGACTTTATCATTCAATAGGTATCTACTACAGCTTTTTTGGCTTTTTTTGGAAGCGGTGCAATTATACAACTTTTACAATACAAGAAATAAAAATGGATTGATGCCCACAGGAAAGGAATATCCCATAGGAGATCTCTTTAACATCTCAACTGATTTTTCTCGACAGCAATGAGATGAAACGGACAGCAAATGAAGGTTTTTCTTTCCAATTTATCTCACATGTCTCCTCTAATTTCAGAAGAGATCTCAACAATGTCTCAAACAGTGTTCAGATTTGCAGAGATACCAAAACGTCTGCAAAAGTCAGTAATATAAGTATGAACTCTTTTCTCACTATATCCTTCCAAGTCCAAATTATCGGAGTTAAGCTGTCAACAATCATTTTAGCTCTATACTCTTACTATATGTCAACCGTTGTCTCCTTTGTGTTTTTATTTCTCAAGGCATTTTTGGATAATCATCAGAGGCAAACAGTTAAAAAAATAAATACTTTGTCTCTTGAGCTATGAAAAAGCAACCTCCAAGGACGTAGCAATCTAAACCCATACCGAGTCCAAATGGTGGATTTGTTTGCAATACTCTTTGCATTTTATTACTTTGGGCTGATTGAGCGACCATTTAGCCAATTACAAGTGAGTTTCATGAGCCGAAATAACCCTTACTTAACAGACTATCAGTCAGACAGTCTAGTCAACACGACTCTGTTCATTTCTATAAAGTTGCTTTCAACAATGCTCATTTATTCATGATGATGTTGATCTAAATGAATAATCTATTGAGGAACACACAAATGAGATTTTTTTCCCAGCATATTGTTCTTGATTGGCAGCATTTGGTGAAATGCAGAGCAGATAAAAACAAAGGGAAATCCTTCTTCTAAGCACGCATTGTAAGTGGAGTTTCTAGCAGCGCATGAGCCTTCATTAAGTTCTTTTTACATTATGTTTGTGAGGTAATAGTTTGATTGGCTGTTTTTACCAATTTAAGCAGATTACAAGATCTGTGTTAAATATGTAAAGCTATTTATAATATCAGCTCCTGTTTTTTACCTCCTATGTTGGTGTGCAGTCAACAAACTGTAGGAAAAAAGATAGATCTGCTGTGTTCTTAGAGCATTTTACTGAAGGGAATAGATATGCAGACACTTTTTGAAACTTATAATTATTATAAGACTATTATTGTTGTCTTTTGATAAATGCAATTCTCAGCAGCTCACAAACTGTAGGGAAATGATAGATTTGGTTTGTTCTTATAATGCTTGATACCTCTAATAAAATTTCTTTGTAGGTCAGATATTCAAATTTTGAAGTTTTTTTCTTTTGATCGTTGATTCAGTGACTAACTCATATCATACTAGACGCTCATTTGTCACCACCTTCTGGCATCACCAGAAATGGTCACTGAATCATTAAATGGACCTGAACAAATTTTGGTGAATGTAGTCAAAACATTTAAATCACACAATGCACAAGCATGGAGTAAAAATAAAACTGTGCACATGCACAAATGTCATTATTGTAATTGATTAAATTATTCAGGGCCAGCTTGTGCTCAGTCTTTTATTGTCATGTTCAAAAAAGAAGCCCGTGCTCCACAAGAAGCCCTGTGTTTTTCTAACTAATTTTGCTACATTTTGCAGTTATTTTGCAATACTTGAATCTTTAAAATACTACACATATTAAAAGTAAATAATGCATATATATTAATATAATACTTACAGTATATCATACTTATATATTAATACTGCACTAAGTGTTGGGTCTTTGCGAGCCACCTACTGACAGCTGTGTCCCCCCACTTTTAAAATAACCCCTACGCCACTGGTAACCTCTGATTCTGAGCAACACAATTTTCCTGCAGTTACCTTGACTCGTTTATGACTAATAATCAATATCAAACGTGTGATTGCAACAGACACATAATACTGTTAAGGTCAACTGTCATCATTGTCACAGTATTGCATCTACAACCTGTAAACGACACTTTAAACATTAAAGTTGTTTTTAAGAGTACAATTTCACTGATAAAAAAAAACACTACCTTACTTCTTAAAACATGTTCAGAAAAAATTATTTAATCAACAGAGTTTCCACACCTGACCAATTAATTTACATGACTTTTCCAGCTGTTCGTGATTATTTCTAGCCAATTTCTAGAGTTGAGCATAGCTAGAAAAAAAAATGTACGTCGACTGGAAATGGAAATCACATTTGGATAATTCTCGCATATTTCCAGCTTTTCCATTACTGTGGAAACCCGGTATCTATATGCCATCCAATAATAGAATAGTCTATAAATACGTGTTGCGTTCGACGCGTTATGAAAGCGTTTGTGTACTTGCGTCAGTCCTCTGTCAAAAAGTAGGAGCGTTCAAACGCGTGGAAGAGTCTCACGCCGTTACCGTATCCACGCTCGGTAATTTGACAGCCAAAACACGAACTACAGCTATAAATGTGTCCATGGTGAAGCACCAAGTAGCGCCGTTCTCCTGTCACGCCTCGGTTAATCAATAATTGAACGGCTAACCTCCTTGTTAATAATGGTAAACAATTGAGCAGAACGCCATAAATATGTACGATGACAGGAATTAAGACAGATGCGCGAGGAGCGATACTGAGGTAAACTGTCAACGCAAAGCTGCTCGCGTAAAACGGATATAATATATTGAGCATCTCACGAAACTGGGACGAAACATTCCGCGCTCGCGTTTCCTGAGGTACTTACGTGTAGTGCTGAGGAAACCGGAGTGTCGCCGTTCCTGGTGAAGAGACGCTGAGGAGCAGCACAGTTTGGACGGCGAGGAGGCAGAACACACAGGCGGACTGAGGAAACATCGCCATTTTCCATTAAAAATTCAAGAAACTGGGATATAAACGGAACCGGTAGTCACTCAGATGCGGCTGACGCGCGAGCTCTCGAAGCGGAGGTCGTGCGCAGGCTCGTTAAGATCCAAAGGCGCTGTTAAATCTCAAACGGTAAAGAGGCTGAGGGGAATGATCGGCCCGAGAAAAGGCAGTTCAGTCGGAGACGCGCAGATGCGTTGACGGTGCTGTTGCCACTGGCGCTGAGCCTTATTTGCTCGCTCGCTCGCTCGCGCTCTCTCTCACTCTCTCTCGCACACTCTCGTGTGCTCTCTATCGCTCTCTCACTCTCTCTCACACACACACTCGCTCACTCTCGTGCGCTCTCACTCACACACACTCTCTCTCTCTCTCTCTCTCTCTCTCTCAATTTAATTTAATTTTAAAGTACTTTATTGGCATGATTGTGTTTAAACATACAATATTGCCAAAGCATTAATACACCGATAATGACAAGACAAATAATAATAATAAATCTGTAACAATAACATAGTTAAAATAAGGTGTCAGGTAATTAATAAAAATATATAATTTTTTAAATACAATATAAAATAAAATAAGCATTTAACAAGACAATATGAACATATACATAAATAAGGAGACCCTATCATGCACTCTCTTTTATCAAACAGAGCATGCGATGGGAAAGCGACAGACGGGGGCGCGCGCCTAGAGTCGACCTACTTCAACCGTTATACAAACTATTCTCAATAAATAAGACTTAACAGTAATATAACTTAACTTAATAAGACTTATTTATTATAATTATTTATAATATGGATTATGATCTATTGCTTCCCCTAAAAAAATTGTCCATGGTATTATGATGTTTTTGGACATGGTACCAGGGTATGTCTCCTAATCAAATCCAAACCGAATCTGTCCATTTATACTTGTTGAAACACAATGCTACTAACTGGAAAGTACCATGTTATCATAATGTTTTTGGAGATGTTTTGAACATGGTAATGCCATGTTTTTTGGACAAGTACAATGATAGTACCATGTTTTAAGTCCATTCTCACCAAACCCAATCTGCCATTAACAAAAATAACATGGTATAACTAATTTTTTTTCAATATTGCACCATAGTAATGCCATGTATTTTTGGACACGTACAATGATAGTACCAATACATTTCTTTTTTAAGTTCTTTTTCACCAAATCAAATCAGCCATGAACAGAAATAGCATGATATTACCATGTTTATGGATATGGTACCATAGTATTACCGTGTTTTTTGGACATTTACAGTACAATAATAGTACCATGATATTCTTTAAGTCCTTTCTCACCAAATCCAAACAGACTTTGTTCATTTATACTTGCTGAAACACGACACCCCTAACAAAGAACGTACCATGGTATTACCATGCTTATATTTACATGTTCCATGATAATGCAATGATGATTATTTTAAATGCTTTTGTATACTTTTGAGGGCCCCTGTATGTAATTTCCATTTATGAAAATATACGAAGCATATGCTGCCCTGCAATGCTGAAATGCTGTAACTACAGCAGCACTGAAACTGAGAAAAAAAAGGCTTCAGTGTCTTTAGATTGTCCAAACAAATGTGAATTATAAAATCTCACTCACACATACTCTGTGGGTTTATGGCACCTCTTTAATATTTAGAGTGTGTAATTTGCCTTGCATTCAAATTTCTGTAGTTACTTTAAAATATTTTGTCCATATTACTAATGTCTACTTTTCCATAAAACTGTCAGCAAAGATTTTATACTCCTAATTGAATCCCTCACCATCAACAAGCCCCTGAATTACTCCATCTATAAAGACAACATTTCCATCAATGCACGAATGGTCCAACAGGTAAACATAGACTTTGTTATCTGTGCACGTTGAGCATAAAGCCATAATTAATTTAATCATGTGAGAATTCCTAAATTCACTTGTTCCTTGATTCTCTTGTCGTCTGTTCTAGCTAAAACACGCCGTCCTTCAGGTCTGTTGCATCACGTGTATGTTATCTCATAGTCCGATTGGAAAGGGACAAACAACACACTGCCTCTTCCTCAAACATGGTGTCTCGTGTGCCCTTGATTCAATATTGATCAGAGCAGACAAAACACGTTGTCAGCCTCTCTCGCTTTCTATACACACTCCGTTTGGCATTATTTCCCAAGTGTGTATGGCATGATTGATAATTGCATCATGATTTATGTTGCCGGTGTCTGATAAATTCCTTTCCACTCATTTTCAATTCCCTTCTGCCTCTGTTTGTAATTAATACATTTATTTGTTTGTAAGATTTCTGGTAGTTGCTAAAAAGGTTTTCACACTTTCATTTTGAGCAAGCTTTCGAGTGACATCCCCTCCCGCAGGAGTGCCTATCAAGGATGCAAAAAATGCAGTTTTGAATTCGCCCCGGCCCGTCAATGTACACCTGCATCACACATGCTTGTGTAGTGTCTCGGGTGCGTTGCATCATAAACATAAAATGTTTAGGTCACTGTGTCAAGTTAAATATAGTTTAATACTTAAAACACATCTTGAGATTCCTTAAAGTTCGTATTTGTGCTCCATCAAGTGTTTTGAACGCAAGAACGTAACGCATTCTTCTGTCTGCCGGATGGTTGTTTTCTTCACTGCATAAACTGTGCGTTGTTCATACAGCTGAAATTTCACTTACTGCCCCCTGGAGTAAACAGGTGGTACTACAAGCTTGCATTTCTCAGGAATCTTCATTATTACGGTGTAGTGAACTTTTATTTATGATCTTTTCTTATTGAGAAATGTAAATAATCAACTCTTATTATTTAAACTTTGAGTATTTATACTTTGAATAAAAGGGGTTTATTCTGATGAGACATTTTAATGTGCATTTTGCTCAAACATTTTTCTAAAAAGTAAACAATTTTATTTAAGTGTTACATTGAATCAAAATTAAATAGAATCGTAAACCTTACATCATACATCAAACTGAATTACGAGATAACCATATCGTCCCACCACATATTTATATTTTAGGTGTTATAGATAGGGGACTACACTGTAAAAAATGTCCATAACCTTCACGGTAAATGACTGTATAAATGCTAAAGAATTTTTTTATTGGTTAACGGTAAAATATAGAGTAAAAAAGTACAATATATGTAACAAGACAATACATTTAATTTTATGGTAAAATTATGAAATAATTCTGTTTTTTTTGGATGTAAAAAGCATAATTTTATCATATAATTAATGGTAAAAATATATATTATGTTTATCAAGAGAGTACATGTACATTGTATGGTGAATTATTGTTAAAATTACAGTAAAAAAACAATAATCGGGCATTCCCAGAATTCCCTGCATCACTCATCACATTTCATTATATTTTATGGGGAAAGTTTTTTTATTATTATTATTGTTCTTATTTTAATATCAGTCATGTACTTTGGGGTTTTCCGTGTTATATTTGATGAAGTTTAGTATATGTTTACTGCATTTTGTTTTATTTCACATGCTACCCTGATGGTGTTTTGTTATTGTGTAAATGACACTGCGCCCATTGTCTCTATATGTTTATTGGTCATTGCTCCTGAAAGGGCTGCTATTGATGAACTTTATGTCATCCTGTGCCTTTCTGCAATTACTGCAGTGATTATCAGTACATTATAAAGTGAAAAGCAGATTTTTATAGTTCCTGAATGTTACTGTGTCAAGTTTATATTATTTAATAACATAAATGGTAATAAACCATAACACATACAGGCATCAAAATGACATCCCGTGAAGCCTGAAACATGGTCACTGTATTTTTACGGTAAATGTTTGGCAACCACAGTTGCTGGTAATTTACTGGTGCTGGTGTAGATTAGAGCTGCTCCGTTCAATATTTGTGATCAAACTACATATCCACGATTGTTTTGATGTTTTATCAAAATTGACAAAGACAAAATCTCTATGCACTTTTACAGGATATAACAAAGGATCAGAACAGTCACAACCACAAGCCCTTATTCTGGATGAGATTTTGTTAATCTGTAATTTCTTGGTAATCCAATGTGGAAGTAAAGGGAGAATAAAAATGGCTGTTTTTTGATCAGACAGATGAGAGAAACCATAGAATTGACTATGTAAAAATAAAAATGTAAAAATACTAGATTTCATTTAGTAACATTTCATTAACACTGTCCATTGATTCTAAGTAATCATCACAAATAAATAAATAAAACAGATATTGTGTACTGAACAAAATGCTATAAACATGAAATTACCATGTTCTTTGTGTGTGTACTGTGCCAAGGCACAGTACATTTTCCCCACTCACAAAAATTCTATTGGTATTAGTATGTTCTTTACATGTGTTACGTTCTCCTATCCGTCTAGGGGTCGAAAGGAGAGGTAACGAAGAGACAAAAAAAAAGAAAAGGCGAGAACACACTTCAAACCTCTGTCCCAGAGTGAAGACAACACCAGAGGATATCAACAAAAGGATTTTATTTACAAAAAAAAAGAAAATAAGGACAGAACATACATTGTCAGGGAGCAATGGCTCAGGGGTGAGCAAGGCCTAACATAACAAAGAAAACAACCCACTGACTAAGTTTGGGAGGAGTCCTAACTAACCTAAGAAAGGTTAGGTTATAGTTATTTCCAAAAAGAAATAAACAACACCAAACTTCCCTCAACTCCCTTGCTATGCAGAAACAAGGACAAACAGAGTTCAAAGAAAAAGGCACTCACCCCCTACAGCTCCCCTCACAACAATAACTACTAAACAGGTTAGCAATCACACAATAACTTTAACTTCTGCCTAGTATTTAGCTGAAATGAGCTCAGGATCTCATTAACACAAGTCAGTGACTCTCAGTTAGCCACAGCTAACTCTCAACTACAGTGTCTAAATCAGAAACTAGCCCAATTTAACAACAGTGTTCAATCTAGAGCAGCGGAGAAGTGCGTCTCCCTCTGCAAACACTGGACGGCAACCTTATACTCTCCGTCTCAGGCACACTCACAAACGAGTGACAGGTGCTGATGATTAGGCCTGAGAGCGAGTAGAGAGAGAAGGAGAGACAGCAAGCAAAACAAACACAGGGCACACAATCATGCCCACACTTTCAGAAATAAAGTAAATCAAAGGTTCAGAAGAAGATACTTATATTACTATAAGTAAATGAATAAATAAATAAATAAATGAATACGTCCTTGGATGTAACACATGGTATTACCATTAATTATTATTATTATTTTTTTGGTGGCAATTGGAAACTTTTCCTTGAAGTACTTTGGAGGACCATGTAAATACATGAATATGGTAATCATTCAGTATCATATATGAAAGTGCTTCAGCATCATCACTGAAGATAGTCATGGTACCACCATAGTACTTCTTGGTGAGGTTGCAGTCCAATCTGAAATTACCCAAATTGCACAGCCTCAGTAATATTATAACTGTATATGTATATGTCTTTTTTACAGGAATAAATCGGTTGAGCAGAGCTTGTTCTGCCTAGACACATTAAGCATCAGTCCCTTAGAGAAACAGTAATGAGGAACCCCTTCCAAATGCAGCCAACCATCAGAAAAGTATTGATTCCTGGGAAGTGGCCAATGTTGAAAATGAGTAGTAGGCAGTGATCCTTCTTCCTCTACAGACAGGCCTGACACACAAGCAGCTTAACTGAGCATAGAGGAGACCAATGGTGTGTGTTTGGCATTGCTGTAGATCCTCTGTTCTCCCCAATTGAGTCTTACATTGTGTTGAGGAACTAGGAAAAAGACAGAAAGTGAAAGCCGAGAGGAAAATGTGATTGCTCAGAGGTTGCTCATTCATGGATACTCTTATTGGATGTTTCTCCTAAAATAGCAACCTGGTCTTATAGAATCACATTGCTACACCAACATTTTAGCAAAATTTGTATGTGGCTTTTACGTAGTGCAACAGTAGGGGCACTGTTTCACGCAAATCATGAGTAAAACAGCAGATTATCAGTTTGTAAACACTTTTCGCCCTGTTCCTCACACAATACTATCTTATTGCATCTAAACACTTTTACTATATCGCATTGACTTGTGACGAGAATGTTTTTTTAACATTTGCATTGCATAAGAACTACATTTACAAGCTTGTTCATGCACGATCAAATTGCACGGGAGCTCAACTGTTAGAGTGTTGCACTTGCTAAGCAAAGGACCGGAGGACGAGTCCTGAAGAGCAAACGAGTCAACACTTGAGCTAAAACTGTCATAGAAGCACCATAAAATTAGGTGGTTGCTTTAGCAATTGTGGTTAGGTTTAGGTTTAAGGTAAGGAGGTACAGTTTTAAGTTTTGTTGAAGTACAACTGTAATAGAGCATTAACTTTAATAACCTCATTTGTTCGGGAGAAAATGTCACCTGCTTTTAGCGCCACACAGAGGGCATTTTATCTCGCAACTGCCGCAATAAGTGATTAGATCATGGAAAAGTGGGTGTGGTTAACATAAACCAATAGTCTTTGCAGCCTAGATGATGTAAGCTGAAAATGAATGTTGTTACTTTTAAAATGATGAATCAATTTTTTTCCTTTGAAATAATGTGTACTGATTTATTATTAGACCAGGAACATGTTTTTAAATAGTAAATAGGGTCAAATTAGATTTAATTTGACATTAAGCAAATTCTCTGTTAGCTCGCCATTTACTCGCGTTGCTGACTGGGAGAAACAATTGAGGCAGGGCCAGAGTGGCTAATCAGGAAGACCCGGAGAAATCCTGGTGGGCCGGTCAAATATTGGGACGGTAGATCTGCATGTTGATTAATAAACGTTCAGTTATGGGTTGCATAACAGTTGACAACTGTCCGTATCATCCAGTTTATAAGGGATCAGAATTGTATTTCTGTATTATAGTGGATGCAGTCTCTACATAGGGGCGTGTCAAGGATTTTTTGCCCGGGGTGGCAAGATTCGAGAAATTAGTGGTGGTATCCACTAATTTCCTCTGACGTGTGGGTTTGTGGGATTGTGTGCAGCGGAATTTCGTTTGTTGGCTTGGGTGGGTGGCTTGTTGGAGGAGGAATGCTATGTCCTGCCAGATGTCAGAACGGGAAGGGGGCTTTAAGGTTGTGGATCAGATCATCACAAGTTCAACACTTACTGTAGTCTCACAATCTCAGTGAGTTTATCTCTTGAATCCTCATTCCTTGCAGTGCAGAACGATAGTAATAACAATATTCTTTATTGTCACAAAATAAAAGAATACTTAATGTAAATCATAAAGATGCAACCACACGACACAGTATGAAAATAATGGGACTTTACAGCTCTCAAAAGATTAAACTCATCTAAACAAACTGCACAAAGAGCCATCAATATTCTTTTATGCACTCTAGCATGATCTTCTTAAAGAGACAATAACCATACTGCCGGTGTCCATAATGTTTACATTCCAAGTAAAAGAAAAGTAGAGATTTGTTCCTTTTAGTCTTTTTTCACTCTCATTGTTGGATTTTAAAAAAAAATTTAATGGCATGAAAAAATGTAAAGACAACCACTCAACCATCAGTAAGTTTCTTGAGCATTTCATTGCTGCACATACAGTATTTCCACTGGATCTGTTGCTATGTTAATTAAATTGTCAAAAATACAAGGGGGACCTGGGTAGCTCAGCGAGTATTGACGGTGACAACCATCGAGTTTGAATCCAGGGCATGCTGAGTGACTCCAGCCAGGTCTCCTAAGCAACCAAATTGACCCGGTTGCTAGGGAGGGTAGAGTCACATGGGGTAACCTCCTCGTGGTCACTATAATGTGGTTCACTCTCAGTGGGGTGCAGGGCTGGACTGGCAATCTGGCATACCGGGCATTTTCCCAGTGGGCCGATGTACTTTAGGGCCGATCAAGGGAGGACTGGCCATAAGGAGAACCGAGCAGGCCGGTGGGTCGGCCGCGAAACGCCGAATGTGCAGCGATGTGCATCGGAGGTGAGCTTCCCTCCCTCCAGGACATATATAACAGGCGGTGTTTGAAAAAAGCTCGGAGGATCATCAGAGACTCCAGCCACCCGAGTCATGGGCTGCTCCCACTGCTACCATCAGGCAGGCGGTATCGCAGCATCAAGACTCGCACCAGCCGACTACATGACAGCTTCTTCCCCCAATCAGACTTTTGAACATTTGATCTCTCACGATCAATAAACAGCACTGCACTTTATTAATCTTATTATCACGATATGCAGAAATGGACAGCGAAGGACAACTTTTGGGCCAGTTGCTATGTAAAATCCTGGGCCGATTTCTCTTCTCAGTCCAGCCTTGTTGGGGTGCGTGTTGAGTTATGCGTGGATGCTGCGGAGAATAGCCTGAAGCCTCCACACGTGCTATGTCTCAACAAACCAAATGATAAGAAGCGTGGATTGATGGTCTCAGACACAGAGGAAACTGAGATTCATCCTCCGCTACCTGGATTGAAGCCACTACGCCATCATGAGGACTTGGACCACATTGGGAATTCCAAATTGGGGAGAAAGTAAAAATAAATAAATAAAAATAATAATAATAATGTCTAAAATACAAAGCTAAATATTTATGTACAGTTACAGTTCTATAATGTTACTATTTGCCTTGGTAGATTTTAAAATACACTTGACATTAAAATGCACTTGTGTTTACAACAGATGCAATGAAGTCTTATGTAAGAAGGCAAAAATCTATGTGATTTAAACTTTTTAAATGCCATATACAGTATGTGGTATAAAGACATGGATTTTGATAATTTTCATGTTTATTATATACAACATTACACAGAAAAGTTAGCAAGTGATTTTCATCACACTAAAATCATGCTAACATGTTTAACATTTACAAATTGTCCCCATTCACTTCCATTGTAAGTGCCACACTGGAGCCTTGATTTTATTGTATTTTTTAAAGAAAAGTAGGGACTAGTCAAAATGCTGTTGATTGAGCTTAATTTGTATTGAATCCAGAATATTCCTTTAAAGATATTCCTCATTTGGGATATTTCTTTCCTGAAAAAGATAGAAAAGTAAAGGAAAAAGGTAAAACCAGGCCTCCAGCAATCAACCTCCCTCTAACAGAGAGTGCTTCCAGAACATTCTGCCTTAGAAGAGATGGAAGGGAGGGCAAGCTGAAAGATGGGAGAGGAGTAAAACACAGAAGAATGGATTCAAACTCAATCGATCCAAACCAGTCTGCAAGCCCATGAGTGGTGAAATATCCTGTCAGTTGCGATCAGATAGTGATCATGGAAATGATGTCGAAGTGTGTAGTGATAATCCAAGATGGCCTGAGGCAGTGCCGACGGGGTGGCTCACACACCTAACCAAATAAACACATGCATGCACCTACACAGACACAGGCAAGTAGGACATGCTTGGAGAGAAATTAATCATACCTTTTGGCTCCTGTCTCCAAGATGGGAACAGAGCACAGAACATCTCACACTAATACTAAAATAACCCCTACACACAGAGACTAGCATTCCACACACACAGTTGTCTTATCTTATACTCTCTTTATCCATTTTTACCCCTCTCTCTCTCTGCCCATAGAGCTTTGTTCGGCTTAAGAGAAAAATGACGCTGACAACAGACCTCTCATTCCACCAAGTACAGACACCCACACTGCTGTTGGGGCTCAAAGAAATATTCTGGGTTCGATACAAGTTCAGCATAATTGACAGTGTAAAGGGTTTAGATGGGCAAGGAGGAGGCGAGAACTGGCTTGGCAATATAAATAATAGTTTAATCATAAACTTAACCAAAATCACACAAACATAAACACACAGAGCAGCTGCCTGGTATTCTCTCCCTGTCAAACTGCTGTCACCGGCCGCCTTTATCCCTTGCGCGCTCCCATCAGGCTGTTTGGGGACCGGGCGTGCGTTGTTCCAGCCCGACCCTGCCCTCCTCCGCTCTACACTCCTCCCGGCATTGCCCCTCCGCGTTCTTGGCGACCCGTGGGGACACTCCTCCGCCCCTGGCAGCGGCCCTACCACTTCCCTCCTCCCCTCGCTGACGGCGGTCCTCTCGACACCTCCGCGTTTCTGGGGGACAACAGGGCACTCCTCCGCCCCTGGCAGTGGCTCCTTCGCTCCAGGCGGTCGGGGAGTCCAGTCCACACTCGCCTCGTGGACGGCGGCCAGGCTACTCAGTCCCCCAGTGGATGGTAGCAGCACTCCCCTGGGTGGACGCCAGTGTCAAGGACTCCGCGATGGGCATCCCTCCTACTTCCCGGGTTTCAGCACCAGTGTAAAGGTATTAAGGGAAAGGAGGCGGCGAGAACCGGCTTGACAATATAAATAATATTTAACTAAATAAAAAGACACACACACACATAGGAAGGACAGCTGCCCGTAAACTCTCTCTCTCTCTGTCGAACTGTTGTCATCGGCCGCCTTTATCCCTCGCGTGCCCCCATCAGGCTGATTGGAAGCTAACTGGGCATGGAGTGATGAGTGGGCAGCAACTGATGTTGTGAACCATGCCCTCATAGCTGAGCCGTCTGTATGTCCTCCTGGCTTCAACCTTCCTCGACGACCAGGGCTGGACTGGCCATCGGGCATTTCGGGCATTTGCCCGGTGGGCCGACGTGCTTTGTAGGCCGGTAGCCTACATACTTACATTTTTTATTTTTATTTTTTTTGTCTGAACGGCCTATAAAACTCGCACATCGGGCATACCGATGGTGATTTTTCTTCTTTTGTGGGCCGAAGTTTTTTGTTTTTTTTGCATCGGTATAAACTATTAAAGGTGGTGGATTGGCCAATTGGTCATGATCGACTCTGAGCTGGACCAATTACAGCTGAGGAGGTCAGATGCACCCTCCCCCTTCAACGGATCAGCAATCACATATCATTGCTGCTGAACAAAAATGGAGAACAAAAAACGTAAAGGAGGAGCCGAAACAATTAGGGCAAAAAAGAAACTAGCCCTTCAGGCAGATGCTGTCAAATGTGCTAAAATATCACAGTTGTTTGGTGGTGGCTATAGTGGAGCTTCCACTTCAGTAAAATTAGCAAGTGATGGAGGCCAGCAGCAGGTTGAAGAGAGAAAGGGGAGGCAGGAGGAGAAGAGACCCGAGGCGGCCGCCGGTCCAAGTGGCAGAACTGAACTTGAGGTAAGTTGACACACTTTTTTTAATGACGATAACGCGACGATGACTAGCTAAAAATGGCTGGCTGGCTCTAAGGTGACTAAAACATGACGAGACGTTTTCGAGTTTTCGTTGATGAGACGAGGGACGAGGCGGAACGAAAATGATTATAACTAAGCAAGGGCGGAGTGGCAATCGGGAGAGTCGGGGCCGTGACTCGAGGCCAGGTCTGATAATAGTTATACATTGCAAGTCTTAGCAACACCATCCGGCAGCCTGGTGTGCGCCCGCTGCCCTCTGGTCAAACTGTGCAGCCTCTCTCAACCCCTAATAAATGCATCCATTGATGATCCGAAAGTTTTGTCTGACTTCTTAAATGGTCTAGTGGTAGATATTTTGGTAACACTTTATAATAACTGCACGCTATTAATCATTAAGTAAGCATGAGTAAACAGTTAATTCATCATTTATAAAAGCATTTATAGACATTAATAAGCAGTTTGTAAATACTGCTATAAATGCTTTTTTCTTGATTTATAAGCATATCTATAATGTGTTTAATAATTGTATTTTCATACTTTGTTAATGATTAATTAATAATTTCTAAATGAAGTATAGCATTATTTACAAACCAGTTATTTAAGTGTTGTCAGTGGTTCATAAGATCACTTAGAAAGTGTAAGTAAATGGAGTAAATTCAGGTAGTTATAAAGCATTTAGTAGTGGTCAGTTAACTATTTTTGTGAGCTCATCTAAAGTGAGGACTACTCATGCCTTGTAAAGCATTTACAAAGGAGATTTAAAGACTCAGTTATCTTCTAAACAGAAAAATGAAACAAACACAACACAGTGATACAGAACAGAGAAATTATTAACAGCATTTAAATCTCCTTTGTAAATGCTTTACAAGGCATAAATAGTCCTCACTTTAGATGAGCTCACAAAATAGTTAACTGACCACTACTGCACTGTTGTGTGCCGCCATGTTATTATTTAGTGTCTGCGTTTTTCCAAACAATTTTAAATATTTTTGGACCTTGATGTTATAACTATGGTATGGTATGGGGCCACCCTACTTGTAACCTTTAATAATTAAAGATTAAAAATAAACATATTGCATTTGGTACATTATTGTTATATTGATAATAATAATTATATTTCATTTATGTTTGATATTATTAAACAGTAATTAGGCAATTTTATCACTGATTATTGTAGTCTTTGGTCACCTTGTTATTGAAGAACTCCCCAAAATCTCAACAAATTGTGCCAATCCTTACATGTTACACCAGGTTGATCCATCATCACAAGTGGAGAAGTCTGTGACAGAGGAGACAGAAGAGCAGGAGAGAGAGATGGAGCAGGAGAGAGAGATGCAAGAGGAGGAGAGAGAGATGGAGCAGGAGAGAGAAATGCAAGAGCAGGAGAGAGAGATGGAGCAAGAGAAAGAGTTGGAAGACCAGGAGAGTGAGAGCCAGGGCATAGATTACTTTGCTCGCCCTGAACCAGCCATATTACAGGCATTCTTAGATTACCACCCACAGCAGAACACCAGCAATGCAGTTGTGATGAGGGTGTTCAGCCGTAAAGATGGCACCAGCAGGAAGTGGCTTACTTATTGCAAAGAACGCCATTTATTGTTCTGCTTTGTGTGTCTGGCATTTACAAGGCGGACTGACACCAGCGCATTTATAACAGGCATGAGTGACTGGCGACATGTACATCTGCGCACAGAGGAGCATGAAAAGAACACTACACACCAGACCTGTGCTGAAGCTTTTTTCTTAAGGTGCTCAAAAGGCAACATCAGCAGCTTGTTTGCTGGCAGTCAGTTGTCAGCTCACAGAGCACAAGTGAAAAAGAGACGGCAAGTTTTGGAGCGTATAGTGGACGTGGTCAAAGTACTAGGGAAGAGGGGACTCAGCAATAGGCATGTGGAGAATGAGGCTGCATACACTTTGGGTGATAACACTATCGATCATGGTAACTTTCTGGAACTGATTGTGTTATTAGGCAAGTATGATATGTGCCTTAGAGAACATTTGAATGATCCAGTGGATCAAGAGGTAGAGGGTCTCTCGACACCCTACTCCTAAAACAACTGTCAACTCAGTGATTGATGCAATTGGCCATTTCATTCAAGAGAGCATCACCAGTGATGTCCAGAGAGCTAGGATGTTCTCTGTTCAGCTGGACACAACCCAAGACATCACAGGTTATGATCAGTGTTCAGTAATTATCAGGTATGTTACTGAGGCTGTGCAGGAGAGGCTTGTCTCCATAGTGAGGTGCGAAGCATCCACGGGGCAGTACTTTGTAAACTTGCTTTCTGGAGTTTTAGAGCAACTGAATCTGGACAAGGCCATGTGCATTGGGAATGCAACAGATGGTGCTTCAAATATGCAGGTCCAGTACAAAGGCTTTTCAGCACTTATGACTGCCCAGTCTCCAACTCATGTGCATGTGTGGTGCTATGCACACATACTTAATCTTGTGCTTGCTGACACAACACAAAGTGTCATTGAAAGTGGATCACTCTTTAATTTACTTAATGACATAGCTGTGTTCATCAAGGAGTCCTATCACAGGGTTAATCTGTGGGAGAAACAAACCCAAGAAGAGACAAGACACAGACGCCTCAGTCCAATAGGTGAGACACGGTGGTGGGCCAAGCATGATGTCCTCCAAAAAAATCTTTGGACATTTTGGAAAACCAGATGATGGCCTCTTCATTGATGTAGTGCTCACGCTGGAAGCCATTGAAAAGAGGGAAAAGAAAAGCCAGCTGTTCGTGCCAAAGCACAAGGCTTTAAAGAGTGTCTCTTGAAGCATAAAACTGTCTTAACAGCACAGATATTTCTTAGAGTGTTTGAGCAAACAACTCCTCTGTCGAAGTACCTCCAGTCAACGGGGATGGACATTGTCTCTGCCCATCATATGGTGACTGCCACACAAGATAGCCTCAAAAGTATCGCCAGGGACTTCCCAACTGTGAAGGCAGCTGCAGACACATTTGTGAAACAGACAAATCAGAAACTTGAGGAGAGGGAGGACAACACAGACATGGAAGTGGAGGCTGCACTACCTGAAAAGAGAGCCAAGAAGAGAAAACGCATGGCCGGAGAGATGACTGAAGATGAGTTGCAAATCAATGCTGAGAAAACATATGAGGTGAAAGTGCACAACACCATCCCGGACACAGTTATTGAAGCAATCCACAGACGATTTGTCACAAATGGCCCTCTTGTTGCGGATTTGGCATGGTTGGACCCCAGGAAGTTTAGCCAGGTCAGAACAGTTTCTCTTCCTAGTAATGCACTTCAAAACCTCAGCACATGTCTCCTGAAATTTGACAAGCAGGGCTACAGTAAATAACCTTCAGTCAGAACTGAAAAGTTTTGCTCGGTAAGAACACCTTTGTCTTCAGGCATACTAATAAAAGCATGCACTCCTCAAATCCCAGAGGTTGCATAGTGCAATTCAATTAGATTACAAATCTGAATCAGAAATCAATAGACCCTTTACACAGAGAGTGATGATGCATAACTGCCTTAAGCAGCGTAAATCTTGCAAACATTTTTAAATTTGCAATTATTTAATTTAGTGTAAATATATAACATTATTCTTTGTATTATTTTACCTGGAATTAGTTTTAAAAAATGAGTTACCAATGATGCGGTGAGGTTTCTAACACAGTTGCTGAGAGAGTAACAGTAAATTTGCCATCTTGTCATAATCCATTGCTCTCAATATTATTCTTCTTTTGGAAAGTGGTGGAAAACGTAATAGTGGCGTTTCGCTTTTGATGTTGGAGCAAATGTGTAAGCAAAAATGATTACCATATCACTACCATTCACACACATTCACCGCAATTGAGATTTACCCTGCAATTGTTTACATTTACAGTTACATTTACATTTATGCATTTGGCAGACGCTTTTATCCAAAGCGACTTACAGTGCACTTATTACAGGGACAATCCCCAGAGCAACCTGGAGTTAAGTGCCTTGCTCAAGGACACAATGGTGTTGGCTGTGGGGATCGAACCATCGACCTTCTGATTATGCGCTTTAGCCCACTACGCCACCACCACTCCATGGTGTTTACTTCCGTGTTCCTAAACCCGGAAGTGTGAAAGGGTCTGATGTGAGTTGAATCTCTCATGTGCTTCACGTGAGAAGCACCTTTTGTAGTGCATGCCCATGTAGAGTGTTCCAAATTGGAAACTAATGAGGTTCCAGTTGGGATGCGTCTACATTTATACTTTATCGCTCGATGTTAGGAATCTGAAAACTTGCTTTTCAAACGAAAACGGATTATTGTGGATTTGACAAACAAACACACATTTGCCCTTGAATCGTAACTCCGAGCAGGGTCTCTCCTAGTGTGCACTGCAGGCAGTGTGTCCATGGTGACCGCCGAGTGTTAATCTGTAAATACGGCTCTAATGCCACCAGTACACATACACAAAGGATTTTAGCAGATGTATCTAAACATTCCCTCATCTGAGCAGAGGCACAATGCTTATTGATTGACAGCTGGTTTTTCTCATGGTGAGGGGAGAGAGCCTGAGTTTATCAATTAAGGAGTGACAGTCAATTCTTTCTCCTACTTTAACGCTTGACAAGAGTGGAATTCTGATGAGGGCAAATAATAATCAGTAGAGCGCAAAGTGACACTGCAGACTGACCATCTCATAGACTCTCAAATATAATCTCACTACTATACAGACTGCATTTTTTTATTTCGTTAATAGTTTTTCTGGAGAAAGATAAATATAACTGATGATGAAGCCAAAACACTAAATACCATGGATGAATAATTACTGAGTAAATAATTTTTTTGTGCAGGGTGTCAAAATGGCCATTTCCAAAATGATTTTGGAGCAAAACTACAGGTAAAATAAGCTTATAAAAGTGACAGTGTCATTAGATAATTTTCACACAGAGATAGGAAGGTCTATTGCTAAAATCAGTTGACGTCATCACCCCATGATGCATTCCATGCCAATAGTGTGAGTCCAAAAATTGGAAAAGAAAACACTTTATATATCTAATGCTGCTTTCCATTCAACTTGGAAAGTCAGAAATTCCAACATCCCACTAGGAAAAGTGCAAAGGAAAGCCACTTTAAGCCAGACTTCCAACTTGGAAACTCTCCAATTCGCCGGGATGCAGGTGCGTGACGTTACACAAACATGTCGGCACCCAGGGAGATTTACAAAGTTAGTGATAAACATTCACTTTTATTAAATAATATCGATCAACGAGTCAAAGCAGGGCTGTTTCTGAATATTTTGGCACCCTAGGAAAGATCCCTTTGGAGCCACCGTCTCTGGTGTGGGGAGTGGAGGTGTGCAGTATTTGCGTAGCAGTGGCCTCCTCTTTGGTGCCCCCACCCCCAGCCGGTGTTGCCCAAGCGACCGCCTAGTTCAGCTTTGCCTTGAAACAGCCCTGAGTCAAAGTACCAACATTACATGATATTAAAGCTTTCTTAACACATGTTTGACAGAGACAGGTATTCAAAATATGGTACATTTATTTATTTTAATAATCGTACACTTGTAGAGAAAATGCTAGCGTTGCAGCATTGTTTATCAATTGGGTTGCTTGGAGACGTCTCTGGTGACTGGTGAACCCCTGCTAAGATATCATCTTCTGAGCATCTGACAATGGAATGCCTTTATGGTCGGACATCAGAGATATCAAGTAGGAATATCCCACATCCGACTTTGAATGGAACGTAACAGGAATATCCTTTTAGATTGTGGTTCTGCGGCTGAAATAGTTCTGTGCTTTCCAAAATCTGAACCACTTCCCCTAGTGTTTGAAGCTGGAAATACAGTTGAACATATGGGCCGTGTGAGCTCCAGTTTTTGAGTGAAACGTCCACAGAGTGGCACCAAAAGCGACTTGTATTTTTAGTTATAAATGATGTAATACAGTCAAGAGGAATGCATATTTTAACCCAAACCCCAACCCTAAACCTAACAGTTAGTGGAATAAAATACATTTTAGAGTAGAGCTGCATGATTCTGGATAAATTTAGAATCACAATTTTGTTTGCTTAGAATAAAAATGATGATTCTCTCATGATTCTGAAAACAAAATGCTTATTTTAGTGAGTAACAAAACCTGGACATAAGGGTACTAATGTAACACAGAGGCTTTTTTAGTTTTCAGTTACAGATGCCACTGTAGAATTTCACTATTCATAATCAGCCATGATTCATTCAATCCAAGAGTGAACGTGTCCAATAGCATGACAGTTACAGAGATTAAGCGAGTAGTATTCAGCTAGTCATGTGATTGTAAAATGGCAGCCCCTATGAGGGCACCCCACTCCCATGTAGAATAAAACAGCTTTTATAAGGTTACTGATATGACTAGAGTCCTCATCTCATGTGAGTGCTCATGATTTTATACAAATGATTCAAAATAACAATTAAATTTCTTTATGAGTAAAACTTTTTTAATGGGGAATATAATAACAGAGTGCACCTTTAAATGAAACATAACTGAGAACTTTCTCTTTACTTTCTGTAGTGTATATTTCAGTCTTTCCTTTGCAGTCTATTGATCTCAAATGAACATATGAATCCCTCTATTTCCCTCTTGCCCTCTCTCTCTACCTGCATAAAACACAAAAAGTCTCCAGTGGCTTTCTCTTCGATCGAGTTGGCAGAGAATAAAATTGGCTCTCGATTGGCTCTCCAGAGCCCAGAAATCCTCTAATCCCAAGCAACCTTCAGCTGGTAGGGTCTCTCTTTACACCTCTCCATATTCCTCTGCTCTTGCGCTCTGATTCACATCTGATCCATCCACCAATTTCAAGGCTGCTTTAACGCCTCCTCCCTCCCCTGCAATTCCATCACAGACCTCAATAAAACAAATCCTGCTTTAACTCCTCTGGAGTCTCACACTCAAACTCCTGGATAAATATATGGCACTCCACTCTTTCACAGGCTCTAAGGAATCAAACATATTTAGTGAACTCCATACAAACATCATGTTGGTGTTTATTTTAGAAAACCTTGCGATTGTGTTTGTGTTGTTATTGCACAAGAAGTGCAATAATCACAAATGTACATTCTTCTTTGGGGCCAGATTCTTCTCAGAAGTTAGCTAAATCTAAGATCAAGTATATGAATTAATATTTTAGATAATAAGAGAAAGCTAGAGAATATCTATTTCATGAATCTGAACTGTGCGGGTGTGAAGCAGGTCTCCTACTGTCAGTCATCTCTCTGTCCTCTCTGATCTGTGACCTCTGCTGTCTGAGGTAAATCTGAGGTTAATAGCTGTGCCACAGTAAGTGGGCTATAAGGTTACATACTGACCCCAAACCACATGCACCCAAACAAACAAATAAATAAATAAAAGATAAAAATACACAAGTTAACAGTCATACCAAAAATCACACAACCATCCTCTCTGTACTGTTAAAAACAGTAATATTTGGAAATATTTGGTAAAAATGCTGCAATAAATAAAAACTGTTACCATGGTGAAAAGATATATAGGTTTACACTTTACAATATGTTTGCATTTAATAACTTAAGCTAACAACTTTAGTTAACATGAACCAACAATGAACAATAGGCTACTTTTTAAAGCATGTAATATTCTTGTTTAACTTTAATTTCAAAATACAATAATACATTTTTTAAATGAAAAGTTGTATATGTTAACATTAATGCACTATGAATATACATGAACAATCGTATTTGCATAAATTAACATTAAAGGTGCACTCTGTAACTTTTGTCTATGTGTCATCTTGGTCTTGTTTGCAGCATAATTTAAAATCAATAGTTTTCAGTTTCAGATACAATTGTAGAAATGTAGCATTCACGGTCTGCCATGATTACTTTAATCAATGAGTGAAACTGTCAATTAACAGGACGGTTACTGATTCTGACATGGCAGCCCCCATGTGCGAACCCTCTCCATGTAGAATAAAACAGCTTTTATAAGCTGCTGATATGATTGGAGTCTTCATTTTAATGTGAGAGCTCATGATTTCCTACATATATTGGAAAATTACAATTACTGTTTATAGAAGTTAAAAAATGTTAATAAGGAAAAAATTACTGAGCACACCTGTAACCAAGATTAATAAATGCTATAGTAAAATATTGTTCATTGTTAGTTCATGACACATAATGCATTAACTAATGTTAACACATAGGCTAGAACCTTATTGTAAAATATTACTGATGTTTTGTGCTTAAAAAGACAGTACATGTAATTTCAATCAAAAATTTTGAAGGAAAAAAAAGTTTTATTAGAAATTAGAAGTATGAATAAAGAAAATTCACATTTTTAAATTCTATAAAAACTCAATTTTTATATATATTTTAGGCTACATAAAATATGAATAATACAGTTTAAAAAAATGTAAGTCAATTTAAAATATAATTTAAAATTATTGTAAATAAACAAAAAAGTTTCATAAATTTATAAATTTATATTGAGAATATATCAATATATTGATTTCCTTTAGCAAGAAGATGCATGCAGTTTTATTATCTCCATTTTGTGGTTCAAATAGGTATATTCATATTTTATCATTTAATGTCAGCTTGAAATCCAAATACTTTCTAAATACGTAATTCCTGGTCTAAATGCAAACAATTTATTAGTGCACATTACTGCACAATAATACATTTTGCATCCATTTTTTTTTCTAAAAATGTTACTAGATCTGCATCTGAAACAACTTTCCTTTTTCTGCCCTATTTAGTTTTTCTTTTCTTGTTGAATATCCTATTTCATCAGATTACGGAAGTAAAAACAGGTTGCAAACAGCGTTTCATATTGATGTCAACGTATTTTATTATGAACTATAAAATATACAGTAAACACACACACACACACACACGTTGTGTTTCCATAGACATAATGTTTTTTATACTGTACAAACTATATATTCTATCCCCAAACCCTACTCCTAAACCTAATCCTCACAGAAAACTTTCTGCATTTTACGTTTTCAAAAAACATAATTTAGGATGATTTATAAGCTGTTTTCCTCATGGGGACCGACAAATTGTCCCCACAAACATTTCAGGTTTTACTATCCTTATGGGGACATTTGGTCCCCCACAAAGTGATAAATACACACACACACACACACACACACACACACACACACACACACACATGAACACATCAGAATGAGAGAAAGAAATACTGTAAGATAAGAAATAACCATCTCTGATCATCTCATGTAGCAGTTGAGGTCTGTGATAGGATCTGAATTTCAAACCTGAAGCAAACTATTTTTATACAAACCACACACATATTTAAAAGCATGACTGTGACAGATTAGAGCTCTTTCCATTTAGTTCCTTCAGCTCATAATTTTGCTGGGATCGGACACATTATGCCGACTTAGTGACAAGCAGCATCTCCCATCAGAAATGTTTTATTTTACCTTCTTCTATGGCGTGAACGGAAGCCTGTCATCTGACCTCCTCACACTCATGCTCTTGAGATGCACATTCACAATTGTTGTTTCAACCTTCGTCTCCGGATGTTTTGCAGCCATAACATCTTCTAGTGCTCAACGATGAGAGTTGACACCTTGTGGATCCTTTAATAAATGCAAATAATTCCAGATGCATGCACATTCTGCGCGTTCAGTGATGCACGGTTAGAATTATTGGGCTGCGTGTGTTCAGTGCTCAAGTATTCTGCTGACGACGAAATTTGCTGCACACATCCAGTATGCCCAACAACACTTACCACTTTGGCCACTGGTGGCAGTGTTTCAAATATCGGTAAGCACAGACCAAATTTAGCTAAAGAAAATTCAACCTACAATTTCCTATTTTACTGTGAGATCAGTCTGATAATGAAGTGCAGCGTATTTCCACCTTGCTTCCAATATTTTTTATCAGCTGCAGCATTATCCAATATTTATAACAGCTACAGCACTATACTGAAAAAAAATCTATGAACATTCGAATGGACCCCAATTGAATCACTGATCTTATATTTAGCACTGTTTCAAGAAATCTCGGTTTTGCCACTCACTCATGAGTCTGGAGTTTTTTCAGTCTGTGCGGGAACAACATCAGAAGTGTGTTGACGTGCACACATGCATCTTATTACAATATTGGCTTCATACTATTCAAAACCCATTTGACTTACTTTAACAGATTGAAAACCCTAAAAACATTTGATTTATTGGAATTTTGTTCCAGGACCAATATTGTTGATGTCCAACTTGTGTTAATCAATTTAACTCACATCACGTACATTTTCTCCCTCCCCATAGCACTGCGTAATGCCTTGACATCACAACACTGAGTCCTGTATGCTCAGATAAAGATGTATAGAGACAGATAGCAACATTTAAAGCTCTCTCTCTCCATTGTGTATGTGTGTTTATGTGCACTTGTGTTACCTCAGGGTAAGACGCTGATGGGGACCTTTCAAATCCCATTGCGTTGTCTCCATCCTTCATTTTCCCATCGCATTGCCATGGTGGCAGATAACATGCTTGAGTAAAGGTTACGACGCACAGTGACATTTCTGCTGAAACCCAACAACTACTAGATTTTATTGTGGGCCACTTTGTACGTTTGTGTGTGGGTCTGTCTGTGTGTGAAGAGAAAAACTATGAGAAGGTATGCTGAGAGAAAAGTGTCTGAATCACTGTGTACTATGGTATTACCATGTTTTTGACATGTACCTTTGTAAAATCATGATATGGTACTTTACAGCAGGTGCTGTCAACATTTTCTGAACCTAGGACCCCATCCAAAATCCAAGTACCCCCAAATATAAAAATGCTAGATTTTCAAGCATGATCACACAAGAAATTGACATGTTGCTTCTGAAAGTTCATGTACCCTAAAATCAACCACATTCAGGTGAATTACTGACAGGCGGCATCCCCCATGAGACATTTTTGCATATTTCAACTAAGGATGTGCACAAGTAATCAAGTACTCTTTCTGCACCAGATACTCGAATATTAAAAACACAACACAAATACTGCAAATTAATTTAGCTTTCCACATTTGCCTGCCATGAGCAGTGCTGAATTACACTGTATTTTCCCTCTGAATCTCTAACCAAATCTTGCAGTTACAATTGAGTCCACTGGGGGAGTGCTGTGGATGTGTGTCATTGAGGTGTTGGTAGAGAGAAAATATATCATGGTGCCTGTGCTTTTGAAAGCAAAATATGACAATACTACTAATATTTTAATTCTTATTGAACTCTCCTCTATTTGTATTCGGTTCTTGTTGTCATGCACACCAACGGACGAGGATCTGCTTTTATGGTGGAAATATATGAGTAGCTTGGAAGCTTATCAGACCAGTATGTGTGTATGTGCATTACATCTCTAAACATGGGCAGAGCACAATTTATAAAAAAAAAAAACTACTTTCACCACTTTTTCAAGAATAATAACATGGTTATCATTATTATTATTATTATTATTATTATTATTATATATAGGCCTTTTCTCATTCATCCCACCACCAGAGGGAGGCCTCACCTGAGTATTAGCCATTGACTATTCCTTCTACACTCATTTCCTGTATACCACCATATTTAAATCATGCCTATTCCACTGTCACATTGCAAAGGATTGCCAGTTTAACCTGCCTTCCTGAGCGTTTTCCCATTTCTGTTGTTTATTGATTCATGCTATGATCATTGCCCTTTTTTTCTGGATGTACTGCTATTTGGATTACCCTTTGTTTTGTTTGCCTGGTTGGACTGTCTTTTCGGTCTCTCAGCCTACTGATTTGGATTGTTTGCTTGTGTTTTATTAATAAACTTTCTGCACATGGATCCTAACACCATCTCCATGGCCAGTTTGTTACAGAGTTCTTTGCCTACCATGGGTCCAGCGGAAGTTTCACAACTCCAGGCCGCATTTGCACACCAGTGTGAAGTTTTAAAGGCTTACCAAAACCAGCTGAACAACCTCTGAGCTGCCAAAGAATGTTTGACACACGACATTCAATCACTGCCAGCTCCCCATGCTAAACCAGTAAGCTTTGCTCTCCCTGACAAGATTGATGTTCTGCTGAGAAATGCCAGGTTTTCTACGAGAGTGTAAAGCCTATTTCTCTAATCATCCTGAATAATTTAATCAAGACACCAAGAAATGTACCTTTATGATGTCTCTGCTAACCGGTAAAGCACTCGGTTGGGTCACCGCTGTTTGGGACAAAGATCCTCAAATCCAAGCCTCGTTTGGTTACTTTGTTCAACAGATCCATTAAGTCTTCGAGAATCCAGCGGGTCAAGATATCTCTGTTCAGCTGCTTCATCTATGGCCATCAATCTGCAACAGATTATGCAATTCTGTTCAGGACGCTAGCGGCTCAACGTGGGTGCAACGATGTCGCTCTGAAAACTGTTTTCAATGAAAGGCATAACCAAGAACTGACATGCAAGGGTGAAGATTAAACTCTTTCGGAGTTTATAACCATGGCTATCAAGATGGTTAACCTGCTTCGTAATGCTCCACGGCCCCAGTCTCACTCTGCTTCAAAATCTACAGTCTCAGTACAGTCCCAGGCATACCCTGAATCACGTTGCATACGCCCGTGTTTCTATAGAGGAACGCCAACATCGACGTAATGAAAACCTTTGCTATTACTGTGGTGAACCAGGTCATGTCAATGCTGCATGCCCACACAAGAAATCAAGTTCCCTTGAATCAAGGCTGAAAGTGAGTACCACAAACTTTGTATCATTCATCCTTCACAGCTGTTTTTTGCCTGTAGAATTCTCCATTGATTATCATGCACAATATGTTGCAGTATAAGTGGATTCTGGGGCTGCTGTGAATCTCGTAAATCAAGAGATCATACAAGAACTTAATATACCCACCATTCAATGCATCCCATTGATTCTGATCATCACAGTTGACAACGCTCCCATTGGTAATGGTAAACCCCAACCGACTATCTCCATTACCATCAAGATTGTACTTTTTAATGTGGAGAACATTTCATTGTATGTCATTAACTCACCCAAGCATGCTCTTATCCTGGGTCATCCTTGGTTGGCCATCCACAATCCTTCTATCTCCTGGAACCCGGGTGAGCTCACACAATGGTCAAGTTTCTGTTATGAACATTGTCTCCATGTCGCTGTCTCCCCGCCTTGTCTTACCACCAGTATTGAAAGCCCTATACTCCAAACAGAAGCCAAGATACCTGAGGAGTATACAGAACTCATTGAAGTGTTTATTATAGTCAAAGCTACTCAACTTCCTCCTCATCATCCATGAGACTGTGTCATTGAACTTCTACTTAATACAGCTCCACCGAGAAGCATGGCTTATCCATTGTCATGCCCCGAGACACTCGCTATGGAAACCTACATCGAAGATGCCCTTGCCTCCGGTTACATCTGTTCCTCCACCTCTCCAGCAGCTGCAGGCTTCTTCTTCATGGAGAAACATTATTGAGGTCTACGATCATCATGTATCAACAATTGAGGCCTGAACTCTGTCACCATTAAATACTGTTACCCACTGCCACTTGTCCCCTCAGCCCTTGAAAAGATTTATACCAAGCTTGATCTAAGAAGTGCCTATAACCTCATCAGAATCAGAGAAGGGGATGAGTGGAAAACTGCATTCATCACCACCAGGGATCACTATGAGTACTTGGTGATGCCCTTTGGTCTAGCTAATGCCCCAGCAGTATTTCAGACATTTATAAGCAAAATCTTCAGACCAACTGAATCATTGTGTGGTAGCCTACATTGACGACATCCTCATCTACCCTCTAATCAAAGAACAACATATACAGCATGTCAAGACAGTCCTATCATGTCTCCAGGAACACCAGATATTTGTCAAGGCAGAAACATTTGAGTTTCATACCTCCCACACCACATTCCTTGGTTACAATATCAGCCACCAAGGTATAGAGATGTGATGTCTCAAAAGTGATAGCAGTTTCCCGAATGGCCTTGACTTACCACAGTCAAAGAACTACAGCGATTTCTGGGCTTTGCCAATTTCTATCGCTGCTTCATAAGAAACCACAGTATCATTGCAGCACCACTCACGTCATTGCTCAAGGGAGAACCCACCAAGTTGCCATGGAACAGCACAGCTTACCAAGCCTTCGTCTCCCTCAAGTTAAGCTTCATGACCGCTCCCATACTGAAACACAAAATCATGTAGACTTATCCCTCTCAAGGGTTTACCCACGGCTATGGAAACTACAAATACTAAGTATTCAGATGATTACCAGAAGACATTGTGTCTGATCGAGGTTCACAATTCACGTCCCGAGTTTGGCAGGCATTCTGTAAGCAACTGCTAGCAAAGAGTAGTGGAGCAACTTCTTGCCCTGGCCGAATATGTGCAGAATTCCCTCACTCATACCTCTATGGGACTTACACCTTTCCATGGCATGCTGGGCTATCAACCCCCGATGTTCCCTTGGTCAGTAGAACAATTGGTGGATGATTGGATTAGGTGGCGCAAGAGGGTGTGGGACAGGGCACATATCAGGCTACAGCGAGCAGTCAGAGTGCAACGCTTTCAGGCTGACCAGCGGAGACGACCCCCACCCCATAATATATCAGCCTGGACAGAGGGTCTGGTTGTTCACAAGGGATCTCAAGCTGCGGCTACCTTGCATTTTCTGATATGCATTTTCAGCTGTGAGACCTTATTTAGACAAATGTTTGCCTTTCCAAATCATGTCCAATTAATTGAATTTGCCACAGGTGGACTCCAATCAAAGTGTAGAAACACCTTAAAGATGATCCAGAGAAATGGAATGCACCTGAGCTAAATTTCAAGTGTCACAACAAAGGGTCTGAATGCTTATGCTTAGGGACAACTCTGTGATTGTCCTTGAGTGGCCCAGCCACAGCCCGGATTTGAACCCAATCGAACATCTCTGGAGAGACCTGAAAATGGCTGTCCACCGACGGTCCCCATCCAACCTGACAGAGCTTGAGAGGATCAGCAGAGAAGAATGGCAGAAATCCCCAAATCCAGGTGTCATACCCAAAAATACTTGGCTGTAATCACTGTCAAAGCTGCTTCAACTAATTTGAAGAGTTAACAAAAATCTTGTTTTTGCTTTGTCATTATGGAGTATGGAGTGTAGATTGATGTGAGAAAAAAAAATATTTAAATCATTTTAGCTTAAGCCTCCAATATAACAAAATGTGAAAAAATTAAGGGGATCTTTCTGAATGCAATGTACTTACATTAAACTAAAGCTGTCAGTATTGGTTTCTATGTAAGCTCCAGGTGAATGCAAATGTTTTTGCTGTTGTTATTACATTTTTGTTTCCTATTTTTATTAATACATATCATTGACTATGTAATTACTCAAAAATGCCCATCCCTATAATTTCAACGGTGGTTACTTTTTCAACTAGCATTCTGAGAAACTTCTGGTTCTGGTCCCATAACCTGTGGGAACCAGGAAGTAATCACGTTCACATAACCAATGGTGACTGGCATTTGGAGATTGCATTTTCGCTCTAAATTAAATTTTATTCCTAACCTTATGGTTAGGTTTAGGGTTGGGGTTTGGTTTAGGGTGTAGAGATAATGCAGTAAATTACCCGGATGTGTCCTTAATATCGAGGATGCATCAGATGGTGACTTGTGGGCAAGAAATCAGTACTGAGGTGGCAGACGAAGGACATTTTTTAGTTTTTTTTTCTCAAGAGTTTCCCACTGTAAGCTTGCAACAGTCTGACAGCTCATGAGAGTCTCAAGAGAGCTCATGAGACTCCGTCAACATTTGTTGTTTTTTAGGGCATCATTCTAATATAGTAATAAACACATGGAGAAAACGTGTGTTTACAGGCTTTATTCTTTTAACGTCCTGCAAAACCTGGTGTGATGATTGTAATGCTGTCACTGGTGTGATAATGCCAGTAGTTCTCTCACTGGATTTAAATGTGCTGTGCAATTAATTGCGCAACAGGAAGATTGCAGCACATCTCAAAGCTTGCAATAGATGCATTCTGCGTCCTCCAGTCCTTCTGAATTTGTTCTTCCAAGGTAGCTTGGCAAAACTGGCCTTCATAAGAACGCAAGTCCATTCTCTGCATTCTTAGGATTCAGAAACACCCAGTGTGATTTGTCTATGAATTTCTTGGTAACACTGTTTAATACGTATAATCCACATTTGAAAACATCTAGTAATTTATTTGCTGCTTTATTTCCAAACTGTTAAAGAACAAATTCAGTGCCCGTTTACCCTGCCATCAGCCTGTCCTTGTCATCTTAAATGCTGTCAACATGGTGTCCGCTGGTTTTGTCACACTCTGTCCCACCAACACCTGCTGAGCGGTCTGTGTACAAAACATTCCCTTCTTCTCCTCTCCCACAACCATTTTTTATCACTCTCTTCACGGTGCCAGTCCAGTAACTGTGCGTCCGAGCTTCACATTATAGACGGGGGAGGCCAGCTTAATCTTGCGACCCATCTTTTAATGCCTGTTCATAATTGAGACGGCTTTCTGAACAGGTGATGTCTGTCTAGCGTGACGAATGGGATCTCGCACACCAACAGCAGTAGACTTGCAATATATGTGAGAGAAATATTCTGCACCTTTTTTTACCTCACCTGATTGAGAAGTGCCCCGGCTACACTTTATTGAAAAATTTAGATGCAGTTGGACGAAACAGATTTTAAACTGGGCTCACGTTGTTTCTTTAAATGTGTATATAGTCAGTTAGAAGTTATATCAAATAGTTGTTCAGTTAAGCCATAATCAGTTGAGAACATGAAACTTGAGATACACGAATGATAAAGTAAAAATGATATTTGTGCTTATTCTTGATTTGTGTGTGTCTGTGATCTGCTTACAAGAGATCCTTATGCAATATTTTGCTCATCATAATCATGTTTTATTAGTTGTTATTTATTTTGAATTATATTAGAATTTTGTAAAATAGTTTGTATAATGTTTATGACTAACATAGAGCTTCATGACACCCACTGAGTTCTGTTAGTTTCCTTTTCTTTTCTTTTTTTTTTCTTGGTACATTTAATTTTGCACTTTATTTTACCTGGCAAACCAACTCACGCTTTTTCAAATCTCTACGAGACCTCTACGAGGGACCTGCTGGATCGGAGGGTGAGGGATAGGGCCATTCCCCCCAGAAATGTCCGGGAACTTGTACCTTGGTGGAAGACTGGGGTAACATCTCGCAGCAAGAACTGGCAAATCTGGTGCAGTCCATGAGGAGGAGATGCACTGCAGTACTTAATGCAGCTGGTGGCCACACCAGATACTGACTGTTACATTTGATTTTCTGTCATTTGTTTAGCTTACATCATATAAAAAGAAACAGCGAAGGTCTTGACTATCTCGCTTTAAAATATCGTTCTCACAACCATGCATTGTTTTAATTCATAAAAACCCCTGTTTCATATACTCATCAACACTAATTTTTTACTCACATTTGGTGCTTGGCGTGTGTTAATTTTGGACCCTGCTTCTATGTTTCTTTTATGTGATTTTTGGAGCTACAAAGGTCTGGTCACCATTCACTTACGTTGTATGGACCTACAGAGCTGAAATATAATTCTAAAAATCTTCATTTGTGTTCTGCTGAAGAAAGTAAGTCAAACCACATCTGGGATGGCATGGGGGTGAGTAAATGATTAGAGAATTTTCGTTTTCGGGTGAACTATCCATTTAAAGATCTAATTGTATTCATCTAACCCATCACAATTACTTTTGTTGATTTAGTCAAGTTAAGCATTTAACTGTGTTCTCAACCCATTGGTAGGCTAGATTAAAAGTGTGAAAACCCTGTGAATCAGAACAAACTCTGTTGAGCAATAGCACTGAAGTATTGGAAATAACCTGTAGTGTAGTCTTGGGCATACGCAGGCATACACAATTTGCCCACCTATCTTCCTTAGGATTTTGCTTATGCCCACCTAAGATAAGTGATGATACGTATGGCTGCCAGAACAACGAGAAGGCTTTTGACCTGGAAAATTTTAATTCTACTAATGCAATGCCGCAGCACCGTTGAGTGAATTATGTGCGTTTTCTTTTTTTTAGTGTACAGAGATTCTCTCTAAATGTGCACGGAGTTACAGGAGGTGGGAACACAACTGATGAGAGTTTCCTCGCTGCAGACTGTAGCATGTAGTGGATCTAATACTCTGGCGCTGCCTTACCTACCCTACTAGAACTGTACACATCCAGAGTGACGCAAAGGGCTGGTAAAATAACTCTTGACCCCATTCACCCAGCACACTTCCTTCTCAAACTGTTGCCCGCTTGCTGGAGCTACAGAGCACTGAGCACCAGAACAGTCGGCACAGGAACAGTTTTTTCCCTCAGGCCTTCCACCTCATGAACAGTTAATACTTTCCCAAATACTTTCCTTTGGTGAGTACAACCATGTGCAATATTCAATCCATCCATTCCTACTTATATCCATATTTCATTTATATTCTTTAACATATCCTACCTCTTCTGCAATATATGACACCTGCACATAACTGTATATCTATAAATGAAATATTCTATGAACTTAATTGCTGGAATATAACATGGTAGAAGGTCACTTAAGCATTGTGGAGCTAGACCATTCAAAGCTTAGTTTATTTATTGACCTTGCTGGACATCTTCCCAGTAATGCATTACAATAATCTAGTCTTGAAGTCATGAACGCATTAATTAGAGAGTCAAATAATATTTTAGTGGCTTATTTTGAGAGGTTTTTGGACCAATAATTAGTACCTCTGTTTTGTTGGAATTGAGTAGAAGGAAATTTCTGGCCATCAGATCTTTTATTTCATTGATACACACACTTTCATTGGTTTTGAGGAAAAATAAAGTTGGGTATCATCGGCATAGCAGTGGAAACTTATTCCATGATTCCTGATAATAGCTCCCAGGGGAAACATATACAAGGAGAAAAGGAGAGGCCATAAAACTGATCCCTGTGTCACTCCATACTTTACTTTTGTTTGGTTTGACAATTCCTCATTTACATAGACAAAGTGGTAGCGATCTGCTAAATAGGACCAAAACCATGCTAATGCAACTCCACAAATGCCAACATAATTCTCTAGCCTATTCAAGAGAATGTAGTGATCTATATTGTCGAATGCAGCACTTAGATCTAAAAGCACTAGAAGTGAAATGCAGCCGTGATCAGATGATAGGAGCAAGTAATTTGTAACTCTGATAAGTGCAGTCTCTGTACTGTGATGAGTCCTAAATCCTGACTAAAATTGTTCATATATACTATTTCTCTGTAGAAATGAACATATTTGGGAGGATACTACTTTTTCTAGTATTTTCGACATAAATGGGAGATTTGAAATCAGTATATAATTAGCCAGTTCTTCAGGATTATGTCTTAATAAGCGAATTGATAACCTTAATAAACGATTTAATAAGCCATTTTAAAGTTTCTTGGGACATGTCCTAAGGTTAGCGAGGAGTTAATAATATTAAGAAGAGGTTCTGTAGATTACAGTAGATACCTCTTTTAAGAGCTTAGTTGGTATTGGATCTAACAAACATGTTGTGGCTTTTGATGTTTCGATAAGTTTTGTTAGCTCTTCATGACCTTGAAGTTGCATGTGAGTGAAAAGTATAAGACACTGTTTTCTGATGTGATATGATAGATGATTGCATAATTGCATTTTATTTCTGATTATTTCAATTTTATCTTGTGTAATATCTGGTTCTGTTGAGGATTTATTCCTATCCAATTTAGCCACAGTACTGAATTAACACCCAGGATTGTTGTGGTTATTTTCTATGAGTTTACTCAAATATGCTGTCCTGGCAGCTTTTAGTGCCTGCCTGCATGATGGAGCATATCTGTTACTCTTGAGAACAAGATGGAGTTGTGGAGCACAGAACCGCTTGATTGATCAATTAATTTAATCAAATCTTTGTAGCCCATTGCAGTTACAGTAAATAATCGCACAATGTCATACCACAATTTTATTTTCATTAATTGGGCAGCCCTAATAAATAAATGTTTGTGTGTTATATGAATATAATACTGCATTAATGACAGTCAAGTGTGCTACAGTAATAAAACAAAACACCCACTACATCACTAAAATCCAATACGCATGGGATTAGATCCACTATGTTATTGCGATACAGTCTGCAGAGAGGAGTACTTGGAACTGATGGTATAGACAAGACAGACAGTTTGACTAAGCTGACCTACCAATCAGAATGTTAATTTAAGATGCAATTGGATATTTGCTAGCCAATCACATTTTCTGTTTCAGTAAGGGGCGGGACATTTACAGAATCTAATGCTGATGCACAAGCATCCCTGGAGTAACCATATTTGCACTGTAAATTAATTTTCCTGGTAAACGTAAATATGTATAGGCCTATATACTGTATGCATTTAAATTTAACTCATACAATGAAACTATGAAAATACTGCATGTTTTGAAGTTTTTTGATGCTCTTCTCAGATGCTGGATAACTGTGTCACATAATTATATAAAATGTCTTTTTTGCCTTTTACTGCTGATGGTGGTGCCTTTTTCTCGTGATATAAAATAATTTCTAAGTAGGAAAACAATTTCACTACATACAAAAAAGCATATTATAGTACACAAATAAAACAAAACAAAAAATATTTACAGTATATTAACCCCACTACTGGATTTATACCATTTATATTTTTGGTCTTTATGGCCCTTTTGAAAAGCTGAGATAAGAGAATTAAAAATGTTGGATAGTGACACCATTTCCTTGATCTACTGAATGCCACAACTCTTTGTGATTGTACAGTCAAAAGTAAATTAGTTAATCTTCGATTTAACATCCTATCCTGTTTGATTGTGATTTCTTGTGTGCATACTGTATGTAAATATGTAAACTGTCTCAGAATAGGAACAAACATTTTCTTTGTCCCTCTTCATCTCAAGGTCACTCCATCAGAATAGCTTGCTAAAAATCTGCTCCCCACCAATCTTCGCTGTCTGCTCTGCTCTCCATCCCTTTTTCAGAGTCTGTTTCTCTCTATCATTGCTCTTTTGTTCATTTTGTGCCCCCTCCCCAAGAGCAAGCGCTCTAAACCAGAGTAGTCCGTGGGAAGCTCTGTGATTGGCTGCACTGGGTGGTGTTGTTCACAATCGATTATGCCACACCGGTCTCCATCTAACAGCTTCTACATGCCACACGCTCTCCTTTTATACTGCCGTACTTGCTTGCACAAATCTGTAACCCCTCTGCCCTTCACCCTATTTGGCAAATCTGCTAGTTTTCTATCCTCTTTTTCTTCCTCTTCTAGTTTGTCTCGCTTTCTAATTTTTCTATGCTGGACTTTCACTTCACATTTGGCAAAATAACTTGTTTTAATCTACCCTACTCTTTTACTTTTCCACCTGTTTTGCCATTGGAAAGTAATATAGCAAAGGAGATCGATTTTTATCTCAATTGTTTCTCCTAGACAGCAATGAGATTAAAAGGCAAATTGAGACTTTTGTTATCAGGCAACATGAAATCAAATTTGATCGTATTTAATTTCATAACACCAGTTCCTAGTCTTTTTCTCCATGATCAGGGCTAGACTGGTGATCTGGCATACTGCCCATATTACAGGTGGGCCGACGCATTCTGGGGCCGAACAGGGGCAGTCTGGCCATTGGGAGAACCGAGCGGGCCGGTGGGCCGGCCGGCAAACATGCCGAATGGGCGGCGATAATCTAAAATGTGCCGCAGCGTTATGCAGAACGGACCACAAAACAGCACCACGATATGCAGAAAAGGACAGCGAACACAACCTAGCTTGCAAATAATCTTAACCTACTGCCAAATAGCAATTTAGGGATTGTTTTATTGGCACTGTTGTAATGGTTACAGGTTTATCGCATAAAAAACTTTACTTTTAAAAGCATTAACATTGAATACCTTGAGAGACTCCCAAAAAAACTCCTCAAAAGTGGGTGCCGGCATGCTGGTGTTTCAGTCCCCCACAAAACACTGAGAACTCACCTTTAGGTTTGGGTTTATTCTGGTGTGGAATTCACACTTTTCACCATCCAATCAATTCCAGACTCATTTTGTTTTCTTGTTGAATATAACAATGCCTAAATAATTACTGGAAATTGATTAACATTATTTTCCTTACACGCATAGCTTTTTGTGACTTTGCGATTGATATGAAGTCGCAGTCACATGATATAAACTTGCAATTGCGAGAAATAGTGGCAATTGGGAGATATAAATTTTATTTCTCGCAATTGCGAATTTATGTCTCAAATTGGCTGAAAAAAAAACACAATTGTGAGATTGTGACGATGAGGAGGGCAGGGCCGTGTCATGACTACGCACGCCCGGCCCCCAATCAGGCTAATCAGCCGAGGAGAGGGATAAAATCAGCTGGACGTGGCAGTTCGGGAGAGAGAGAGCCACATGCAGCTGCATTGTGCGCGTTTGTGTTTATGTTTTGTCTTTATGTTTTAAATTCTCTTTAAACATTATTTTGATGGTTCGTCCGGTTCCCGCCTCCTCCTCTCCATTTTACCCTTTGTTACATTGGTGTCGAAGCCCGGGAAGGAGGAGGGTTACGCTGTTGTGGAGTCCTTGCCACTGCCATCCACCCAAAGAGAAGACACGGCCATCTGCCGGGGGACGGAGGAGTTGCTGCCGACCACCTGGACGCGGAGGAACGGCCACCGGTTGGCTGCCGGTCACCTGGAGTGGTGGATCCGCTGCCAGAGGTGGAGGAGTTCCCTACCGGCCGCCAAAATGCGGAGGGGCATTCCATCTGCCAGGGGTCGGAGGACTCCAGAGGGTGGAGGAGTGACCGAGGACCAGGCGACTGCGTGTCTGGGAAACCGGCGAGCAAGTTATTTTCTCTCTCTCTCTCTCTCTCACTGTTGCTCCTCCTTGCCCTTTCCCTCTCCTAATTTTTGGTTTTGTTTTGTTCTGAGGGTTCCCCAGCCTGAGGTAAAGGAGGGAGGAGTGTGACGAGGAGGAGGGAGCAATTGGGATAATCAGCCGAGAAGAGGGATAAATGCAGCGGAACGTGGCAGTTCGAGAGAGAGAGAGAGTCACATGCAGCTGCCGTATGTGCTTTTGTGTTCTATGTGTCTTTTTGTTTAAGTTATAATTAAATATCATTTGACTGTACAGCCGGTTCCCTCCTCCTCCTTTCCCAACCTTATCCTTTGTTACAGAGATATAAACTTAACTTTATTCGCAATTGAGAGTTTTTATCCCACAATTGTGAGAAATAAAGCAGCACTTGACATAAATGAACTATTTCTCACAATTGCGAGTTAATGTCTCGCAAATGCCAGAAAAATGCAATTGTGAGATATCAACTTTGTTTCTCATAATTGAAAATGTATTTCATGCAATGAAGCTATACATTTTACTGCATGAAATAAAGTTAGTTATTGCATTTATTTTTTATTATTATTCTGTAGGATCAAGGAATGCGTATTAAGAAAGTAAATAGGATCAATTTGGATTTCATGTTGACCTGAACCAAAACATAACTCTGAACTCCAGGACTCTTCTGAGCTATAAAAGAGAGACCTCTGAGCAATAACATTCTCCTTGCATTGACATCTGTTTTCCCTTTCTATCTTTTCTTTTCTTTTTTTTTTTTATTCAATTAACGATAAAGAATATGCAAAAAATGATATGCCTGTGGTTCTCTCACACTTTACCAGCTATTAATATATTACCAACCAATTTCTCCTCAATAATCTTCCATCATTCTCAAGCTCTGTCCTCCAGCCACAGGGACTACAATGTTTTTGCATTTAACTAACAGAAAACCATTATGAAAATAATGTGGCTTTGTGTTTGTGAAATATGGCATACTTGTTTGGAGCTTTTTGATTTTGCTTCCTTTGTATGCACAGTATGTGTGTGTGTGTGTTCTATTTCATTTAGGCCGGTGTGGAGTGAGGAGAATTGCCTGGAGAATGCAGGATATAATGTTTCTCTTTCTATCTTTTTTCCTGGTTTTTTTTATTATTATTGAAAGGCAGTGAAGCGTTCGCATAGAAGCGGCAAGATGAGGGCTGGACAGGGTGACGCCTTCGTCTGCCTGGACACAGTGTTCTCTGTCTGTCTCACTCATCCTCACTCTCTTTAACTCAGAAAAACACAGGAGTAAAATGTACCTGATAAAATTATCTATCTCGCCTTTTTTGGTTTGTACATGTTTGTTTCTTACATGGTGGTCCGTGCATTAAGAGCTAAGCTATATTCTGTTAGTTTGTTCTCATTGCTCTATCCTGTAATGGTTTTTCTTAATTTTATATCCTGTCCTTTAATCAGCTACTCATCAGAATGATTAACCACATCCAGCCTTCACCAAATGTCCAATTTTACATTCTGAACCAATGTAAAAGCTCAGACCAATTTCATTTATTTCATTTTATGGCCATAAGACCCTGTGCATGCCTGACCGTGCTGGAGCAAGATATTAGTTATGCTAACAAAATCTGAAATGATGCGAAAGTGCGAGCGGAGTGTGTGTGGGTTATGGTTTGGGTTGAATGATGTTTAACGTGCGAGTAAAAGCAGCCAGTGGAGTTTCTGGTGCCCCCCCTAGGGAGTTTGTGCCCTATGCTACTGTGTAATATGTGTATAGGGAGCACCGGTGTTGTGCCAAAATTTGACCCCCTGCCAAATTCGGACTCCCTGCTACCTGATTGGCCCTTATCCCTAAACCCCACCCCTAACCCTAACCTTCATTGATCTTTACCGCTAAATCCCATTCCTACACCTAGCCCTAAAAATAAGGAACTAGGGAGTCAAAATTCGGCACGACAAGATTCTTTCTAATGCATGTATACATAATTGCATCCTTAGAAAATCCCTTTAGGTCTACTTTGGACAGATTGATGAATTAAATTACAAAAGCGTTTTCTGTGGAATGTAGGCCATTGATAGGCTTTTGATAACTGATATGGAAATAAACAATATATTGCCGTCTAAAGCCTCTTTTTGTACAGCCTAATTAATGCTTGTCTGCCACAGAAATGTATTGTATTTTAATTATCTTAATTGGGAGATTGAAGTGAGAAAAAAAATTGTATAATATTCTTATTTTTTTCCTTTTAACTGAGCCAACAAGCCCAAATCTATCCAATATTTCTTATTTATTTAAGAAGTAAAAATAAATAATAAACAATTGTGAGAGATTTATATTCAATTTGTAATAAAACAATGACGTAACACAGCTGAATGCAACATAACAGAATTGAATATTAGGTAATAGGAGTAAATCTAGTAAGCTAAGCATTGGTCTTTATTTACCTAATTTAGTTATATGTTTGAAAGAAACACTGTTATGGAAGCGCAGGGTAGTTCTAGCGGGAAGACTAGCAGCTGTACATCATCGCATCATTAGCTGGGTAATTCCTAGCCAATCACATGTAAGCCATTGCTTTATAAGTCTGCTCACAATCTATCACATTGCTGTTTCAGTGTGCTAACACGGCAACCTCCACCACCCCACCACCACCAGTTGAGCCCTGTCCCGCACGGGGGTAGGCTCCTCGCCCCTACCTCCTATCTCCGGCAGGACATGACTGTTCCGGGTACAACTCTCTCGGACCGCCGGACGGCGCCTACGCCAAAGAGAGAGACATTACTTTCTGTTTTACATTCATCAAATAAGTGGCATCTTAAACTTCACTCAAGTCTTCCCGATAGAAGTGGTTTTAGCATGTAATTAGCAAACATACAACATATGGGTAGCTAGTGTCTGTATGCTACTTTATTATAATTAATTAAAACTTTTTTGTTATTGTTGATTAAATTACATCTACAATTTATTACTATGACCAGAACCTCCTTAGTAAATCACAATATAACTGAAAATTTAGGGAAAAAAATAAGGAAAGAACATGCTTCATCTTCCCATGTTCAAGTGTTTTGGACATTAGAACGATGTTACTTCCTTTTGAACATTGTGGAATACTCTAGTTACTGCAGAGTCTGTAAATAATGAGTTGAGTCAATACGGCTCAAGACAAACTTTTAGAAAGTGCGATATAGCCACAGTGTTTACACTTTGCAAGCAATACTACCTACAAATGGCTTATTTAAAGATGTCTCTGCTTGCTACGCTAGGATAAGAGACTTTTAACACTGAAAACATTTACATCACATTCAAACATTCAGTTTTAAAATGTTTTCAGTTGGATGCAAGAGGCATTACAATCGTGAATCCAATTATCTAAATAATTGATTAATTGATTGTTTGGTGATATTTGTTTTTCTTTGCATGTACTGTATGTATATTTATTGATTTATTAATTGCCTCATATATTTTTCAATGCATATATGTTACATTTACGTATGGTACCCTTTTTTATTAACCAATGAATTAAGACAACCTGTTATTTTGGGAAAGATAGGCCAGCCGGACCCATCCTTCTGTGCTAGTTTCACAAATAATCACAAACCAACCTGATCTTGACAGTCGGAGACACGAAATGGGCTTCAACCGAGAACAGCGAGTGGTGAGATTTCTTCAGGGGTTTGGGGATGGCGAGGGCCGGGAATAAGGCTGTTTGTCTGAGGAGTGTGTTGTCTCTTTTCGATTCTGCTAACTACAGCAGGGTCGGATGGACAAGGTCGTCGGCAGCGGTATCAGAAGGCAATGATTCCTCTATTAGATTAACTCACTAACTCTGCGAAACACTGACTCGACAGCTTTTTCAATGACAAAGTGTGTCAGTGTGTATTCTACCACTCTCAGAATGGTTTAATAGGGTTGGAGATTAGATTGAATGGTAATGTAAATAATGTTGGAACATGTGTGGCGTTTGGGTTCGGGAGTAATGCTGTAAATAACACCGCTCTACAACACTCAGTTTTGAACTTTTTGCAATTTGTACTGATGTGATAGCACAGAGAGAACTAGAAAATGGTGAATAATGCAAGCTGGACTCGAACTTGTGTTACCTGAATGAGCATCATTGCTCAATGTGTCGGATAGTGTTAGTTAGGCCATGGCTCCCAAGTACCTTCGCACATATTTAAATGCAGTTTTTTGGAATATGGTAAAGCGTGCCATCTTTAATTAAAGGAATGAGCTATGTCATCAAATATTAATTTCATTTCTCATTGATTTAATTCAAATGCTGACCTGGAGACCACCTTTGTTCTGGTAAGATCAAACATAACCTCCATTTTGACTGTGGGAGATAGCTGAACTACACCAGGACACCAGTGATGATAATGTAGATTATAGCTGACAACCCGTGCTATCATATTCCACCAGTCTACTCGTCACTTTGAACTCCAATAACTCTCTCAATCTCATTTCTCACTCTCTTCAGTCATTTAGCAGGTAGACAGACAGTCTGGGTATAAGCCCATGAAAGCAAGACAGTGACACCATTATACATTCATAATGTTCCCTCGAATCATTCATGGGACAAGACAAAATTTAATAATTTGAATTATTTACACATTTTTTGTTGAATGTGAGAGTTTACTCACAATGTCATGTGTGCTAATTAATTAATCATTTCAATGACTATTAATATTGCTCAAACATAAAGACATTAGGTAAGTTAGGCAACTCACTGGATTTTGGAGCTAGTTATCTTTTCAGCTAATAGTGCCTCACTTTAATGCTTAAAAAAGGTCCCAAATGTATGATAATAATGCAGCAAAAATCAATGCAAGCTCAATGCGCTTCTCTCATAGTAACATGAACTGCAACAGATGTCAAGATTTTCACTTAAAAATTACTTAAATTCTCAAAACCTATCGTATGTCTTCAAAAGACTTGGAATATGAAGCATTAGTCGCATGGACTACTTTATGAAACTCTTGGGTCCATTTTTAAGCTTTAAAGTGAGTCACTACACTGTAAAAATGTCCATAATTTAAATAGTAAATAAAAAAAAAATGCTACAGTAAAAAAAAAAGAAAAATGTTTGTTACCGTAACATAAACGGTAAAACAAAAAGATAAAATAATTAACACGACTATACTTGTAAAAATTTTGTTTTTAGATGTAAACAGTATGATTTAACTTATATTTAACGGTAAAAATGTATAGGCTATTGTGTTTAACAAGAGAATACATGCACTTTTACGGTAAACTACTGTAAAAATGACTGTAAAATCAGGCGTTCCCAGAAGTCCCTGTGTGACCCATCGCATTTCATAATATTTTATGATAACAGTTATGTTTCTTCTTATTTTTAATATTCTGTATACTTATACTTTTCGTGTCATTTTTAATATAATGGTTTATCGTGGCACGATACATTGTGGTGCAACAATGTGACGATGTGCATTGTGGTATTTTTCTTTTTTGATGAAATATAATTAAATACTGTACATAGTCCTAATGTCAAATGTCATGTCTGATTTGATTTCATTTGATTTTTTTAAGAATATTTAGATAGGAGGCGAGAACCGGCATGTCAATATAAATAATAGTTTAATGAAGAAATAAACAAACACACACATAGGAAGGACATCTGCCTGTAAACGTTCTCTCTCTGTCGCACCACCATCAGCAGTCGCCCTTTATCCCTCTCGGAGGCTTGATTAGCCTGATAAGGGGCCGGGTGTGTAAAATCACAACCCGGCCCCGCCCTCCAACATGTCACACAAACCATTTCAATGTTTACATTTGCATTTGCATGCGCTTGCTCCGGCGAATGTTGACCGGGGAGAGTAGCGCGACGGATGCCAGGGATGCCCTAGGAGTTGGGGCCTCCCTGCAGCCAGGGGCCCCGGGGCTTCAATGATATGACAATAAGCAAACAACATATTGAGTTCTTAAGCCACTTTTTGTATTGACTAATCAATGCTTAATGATCTGCCACAATAATTATATGTAGTATTGTATTACAAGTTATTGTACTGTATTATTTATTGTATACAATATTGATTGTGTTATTTATTGTATACAATAAATTGTATTGCATTACAATTTATTGAACTGTACTGTATTATTTATTTTTATAGGCCCTACATATTTATAAATGTTTGAAAATGTATTTTTTTATGAACTCTCTTTATTTGGGGGCCTTTCTCAGCAAATAATGACGTATGTGATTTATTACGATTAATTTGATTAAAGGGGTCATATAATGCCATTTTTGTACAAGTTAATATGAATCTTTAGGGTCTAAATGATAACTTTGTAATATACTTTTATTAAAAATTCTCATTAGTATTTTAAGAAAACACTAATTTTACCTGCTCAAAAACAGCTCTGTTTTCAGCACGCCGTTTCAGACCATATGACTTTAAATGATAATGAGCTTTGGTCACCCCGCCCCTCCGTTCTGGAGTTATTCTCCGTATAACTGTTTTTTTGACATTACTTCTTAATCAGTAACATACAAGTAAACCAGGTGTAACTTAGTGTTACCATGTTAACTGTAACACCTGCGTACACAGTTTTTAATAACACAATAACCATAATGCGTTGTTCATTATAAACGTGGGATTATGAATTATATTGAGAACGTCGTAACGTTATGGAAAACATGCCGTAATGTACCCTGAGTGTAAACATTAGCCACATTCATTGTGAAGCGTGCAAGCGATTTGCAAAGATTAATATAAAGGTTAATAAAACGTTACACTTACTTCTTCTGGAGGTGCAGAGGGAATATAAATAGTTGGTACCGAATCTTTTTTCAGCAGCAGCTTCTTAGCAAAACCAGTTTTATACTGACCCTCGTTTATAAAGCAGTCTGGTGAAAAATGATTCGAGCAAACATGAACGCATTGATGTTGCTCGTGGGGAATATTCCCATCGTAAACAAAACTCAGCCACTGCGTCTTCAGCGGTTCAGATTTAGGAACATCAAAATGACTGCTGTTCGTTATTACACCGAAGAACAGGACAACACAATCGCTTAGGCGCCATTCTGCTCCAGTGTATCAACAATGATGACGGACTATGATTAACAATCCTGGGAGGTGCGTCCGACCGTGTGACGTCACACGGTCGAACGGCTCGATTTGAGGCAGGGGAAAATATATAAGGAGATTAAAACAAAAACACTGGATGGATTTTTATCATAATAGGATGGTTGTGTACAGGCACAGCCAACACACATTTCAGTACAATCAACTTGTAAAAGTGCATGTACCATTATATGACCCCTTTAATGAATCGTCATGTAGCTTAATGTAATTAATCTGATGAAATATTTTAATTGACAGACATCCCTAGTTGTAACACAAATTAATGCATAGACTGTGTCACCTTCTGCTGTGATCTATGGAATTACAACCATGTGCATTTCTTAGACCTAAAGAGATAAACACTTGAAAATAAGGTGTATGTGTTTAAACAAGAAAATTCAATGACACGAGATCTATTTGTTCGTATCTTCCTCTTTTTCGCCTTCTGTTGCTCTTTGGCTTGCGCAGAGGTAATCACAGTGTGTCAGTGTGCCCTGTTCTAACTGGCCTGTCGCCCTCCATGTGCAGGTGGGGAGGGGATGGCCTTTGTGTGGCTGCCATAGCGACCGACCGAGCTAATGAGCGGGAGAGGGCTGTGACTAATGACACTGGTCCATCTCTCTGAGCAAAGCAGGGCAAGGCAATGGATACACGTCAGTATACATATGCACACATACCTGCATACACACACCATAGATAAAAATCAAACAACACTTACAAAAAAGTACCCTCAAATTACCAAAAATACAGTGATACTGCCTACAAACCATGGTACTACTTCTACCCTCATCAAAAATACCGTGGTAGTCCCATGTTTTTCTGTTTGTTTTTTGGACCTGTACCATGGTATTCTATGGCACCGCCATAGTATTTTTGCACAGTAAGGGTACTTTTTTTTTTTGTGCGTTCCATGGTATATATATCGAACCATGGTAATACATTGGAGTGACATTTTTTTTTTTTGGACATTAAAGTGACAATTCATCCAAAAATGAAAATTATTTCATCATTTACGCACCCTCATGCCATCCCAGATGTGTATGGCTTCCTTTCTTCTGCTAAACACCACAAAGAGTTTTTGAAGAATATTTCATCTCTGTTGGTCCTCGCAATGCAAGTGAATGGTGATCAGAACTTTAAAGCTCCAAATTCACATAAAGGCAGCATAAAAGTAATCCATTCATCTCCAGTGGTTAAATTATTGTCTTCAGAAGATATATAATAGGTGTGGGTGAGAAACAGATCAATATTTAAATAATTTTTTAATCCACTTTCACATTCTTCGTCTGTTGTTTTTGGTGATCACACATACTTTTTGTGCATATCACCTACTGGGCTGGGAGAAGAATTTATAGAAAAAAAAGGACTTAAATATTGAACTGTTTCTCAACCACACCTATCATTTCACTTCCAAAGACATTGATTAAACCACTATAGTTTTATGGATTACTTTTATGATGCCTTTATGTGCTTTTTGAGCTTCAAAATGTTGGTACCCATTCACTTGCATTGTATGGACCTACAGAGCTGAAATATTCTTCTAAAAATCTTCGTTGTGTTCTGCTGAAGAATGTCATGCACATATGGGATGGCATGAGGGTGAGTAAATGATGAGAGAGCATTCATCTTTGGGTGAACCATCCCTTTAATCATGGTAGTGCTATGGTATTCTTTGATTTACAGTACCATGTAAATATTAAGATAAATACACTTTTGAAAAATGTAGGGGGGGTATATATGTTATTTGATAATGTTGGGGTCCTTTTTTGCATGTGTACCATGGTACCTGTCAAAAAATCTGTTGTACCACCATGTTTTTGAACATTGGAGTACCTTGTTTTTGGACATGTATTATGGCGTTACCATGGTGTTCTTTAATTTACTTCTGAGTACCATGTAAATACAGTGGTAAAAATTTTTTTTTTAAAGTATCCTCACATTACAAAAATACTATGGTAGTAGTAGTACCCTGGTTTATGTGGACATGTACCATGGTAATACTTCTACTACTACGAATCTATTTTTGTACAGTGAGGATACTTCTATGTATGGGACTACCATGGTTTTACTATGCTTTTTGACATGGTACCAAGAAAATACCATAGTGTTCTTTGAGTTACTGTACCTCAGAGCATCCTTACAGTACCAGAATTACCATGGTACATGTCCAAAATAAACATGGTGCTATGGTATTTTCATACAATAGTGATATTTTTGTAATATGAGTGTACTTTTGTGTAAAGGTACCATGTATTTTGGACATGTACCGTGGAAATATCAAGATATTCACTTACAAAAAGTTGCCTTATAGTACCAATAATACTATGGTATGTCCAAACAAACATGGCACTACAATAATATTTCTGTACTGTGAAGGAAGGGTTTTGTAAGGGGAGTAATTTGAGGTATAATGCAAGTACCATGGCATGAATATTCGTAGAATTATGGTGTATATCATAGTACTATTGTATTACCATCTGATATAATCACTTAACTATGGTACCGCCACAGTACTGATTTATAAAGCAGTCACTTGCTCTGCCAGGGTTAAACCTCCTTTTTAATGGTCATTGGATACATTTACCCCCTACCCTAAATCCCAACAGAGTCTCAGATTAATGCCGAATCACTTAATTGAGCACAGGTAGATATTCTGTGACTGTATGGCTAAATCTCATTATCTACAGAGTTTACTATAAAAGACAGATGGTCACAAGAGAAACCAATCATACAGCCAACAACTGTATCAGCCATCAACAAAAAGGGATTATCTGTTTCATTCATTCATAAAAAATCCCATTATTCATGATCCCTCTGGAGAATCTCAATTGTCATCATGTTTTGTTAATTCTATTGAATTACTCTAATTCAGATTCATGTTTTCAGGTGTCTTAATACAGCTTCTTAGAAGTTTGTTTGTTAGTACATCAGCCAGCACTAAACAAAAAAGTACATTACCATCATAATACCATGGGTTTTTAAAAGATTTCTTTCATTTATTACACATTACAAAAACATTACAAAAATACAATGGTTGTATATTTTGGGGGCATGTAACATTGTAGTAGCATGGAGTGCTTTTTTGTAAGGGTTGAAAAAACTTACCATTTAAATACAGCGTTAAATATATGATAATCATTAACCACCATGGTGTAACATCTAGATGTGTTTTTGTTCATGTTTTGTTTATGTCCTTTATTTTGAAAAGTTTGTTCATGTTCCATGCCATTTTTTGTTCCTGTTTCCTTGTCATGTGACCTTCCTGTTTCCCTCCATGTTCATGTGTCTTGTTTTCATTGGTTCGTTGTTTGATTACTTTGTTATCAGTTCTAGTTTGTCACTGGTTTGCCATATGTCTAATCTAGTGTCTAGTCAGGGATGGACTGGTAATCTGGCACACCGGGCATTTTCCCAGTGGGCCGACGCACTTTGGGGCCGATCAGGGGCGGACTGTCCATTGGGAGAACTGAGCGGGCCGGTGGGTCATCTGCGAAACATGGCGAATGGGTCGCGATAAGCTTAGATGAGCCGCCATCATCGTTTCTAGTCATCATTTCTCTTATACTGTATGACATGTTATAACCCAATTTAAATAAATAAATCAAAACAATGATATTAGTGGCTTGGGTAGCACAGCAAGTAAAGACGCTGACTACACACCTGGACTCAAGAGTTAGAATCCAGGGCGTGCTGAGTGACTCCAGCCAGGTCTCCTAAGCAACCAATTGGCCCAGTTGCCAGGGAGGGTAGAGTCACATGGGTTAACCTCCTCGTGGTCGCTATAATGTGGTTCTTGCTCTCGGTGGGGCACATGGTGAGTTGTGCGTGGATGCCACGGAGAATAGCGTGAAGCCTCCACCCATTCTAGGTCTCCGAGGCAATGCACTCAACAAGCCACGTGATAAGATGCGCGGATTGACTGTCTCAGACGTGGAGGCAACTGAGATTCGTCCTCCACCACCCAGATTGAGGCGAGTCACTACACCACCACGGGGACTTAGAGTGCACTGGGAATTGGGCATACCAAATTGGGGAGAAAAGGGGAGACAAGGTCAACTAATTAGATTTTACAGTGAGTCCACCATGTTTATATTTTTGTTTTGATGGTTTAATGATTGGCTTTATTGTTTCATATAATATCCTGTGATTTCTAAAGTGGTTTCTGGCAGGGTGCCTCAATTGCAGTAATGGATATTGCACCCATGGAAATTCTGTCATTTACTCACCTTCATGTTGTTTGAAACCTGCATGCTGTTGTTTTATCAGCTCTTTCCATACATGACCATAGAAGAACAAAATTCAAAGGTGATCGGAACAGTAAATAACAACAGAATTTACATTTTTGGTTGAACTATCCCTTTAAGTCTTGACTTAAAGCACTTTAAAATGGTGTAAACATACTGACCCATTCCTGAAGTGCTTTGTTTCAGTATACTGTTAAATTCATAGCCGATTATTGTAGAAAGTGGACACACAGGCCAGGCCGGATCAGGACTCGCTCTCTTTGTCTCTCACACACCTGTCGTTCTGAATTATGGATAGATCTACATCATTCCTGTCAGTTGAATATTTCAGAACTGGCTAGGTGTGACTCCATTTCCACACAATTAAACTCATTATCTTTTAATTACTGTCTCAGTTTGATATCAAACGCTCTGCAAATGCTTGGGAAACCTCAGTCGGAGGTGAGAGAGTGATTGAAATGTTCCAGTGAAACCTGTCATACAGCTTTTAAACAGCTGACTGATTGACCCTTGTGTGGAGAGAGGCTGAACATTTCTGTATTTATGATGTTTATAGTTGTTGTCGAGCGATATGGGTTTTGAAATGTCAATGCCGATATGCTAGAGAGCAGGGTGGTCGATAGCTGATATCATTTCAATATATATAATACATTGCTGACAAATGAGATGCATATATATTTCTAAAATTAAACGTTGAATTATATTAAATTGTATTCATTTTATTTAATAATAATTTAATTATTATAAATATTATTATGTATTTGATTAATTTGTAATAGTTTTTATAATTTATCATTATACAAATTTTTATTATTAGGATTATTATAAAAATTGAATTTATTTAATTTGTATGTAACAAAATATATACTTAAAATGTAAAAAAGTGAAAATGTTTATTATCATTTGACAAGGCTTTTGCATTATATAGGTAATGCACTTCATAATTGATTATTTTTGGTCAATATTTGTATAATACAGTTTAATTATGGCATTTGAGATGTATTCAAATTTCTAAGTGTAAGCGCTATTTTAATTAACTACAGAGGCTGTAGTCTTTAGCATCCTTGTTAGTGCACCCAGCTCGAATCCCGCTCAGAGTGGGGCGTTAAACATACACTCAAACAAACTAAATTCATAACAAAATTCCATCAAATTGAAATTGCCATCAAAGTTTTATAAAACTTGAATTAATAGCATTTAATTATTTGAGGTTTTATTCATTTAATTTGTTTTAGATTACTCAATTAAATTTCATGGAATTTTGTTATGAAATTGAAATGTGTAAATCTGAAATATAGTCAAGTTTTTGGAGTGTGCTCTCCAGAGGATCATTTGATTAGACAATTATTAAACAAAATGTTTTAAATTTTGCTTGTTTTTAATTTTGTTGTATATTTTGGACATATTTTAGTGCTTACATAACACAATTTCAGACACATGTACAGCCAAGGTATAAAGAAGCGTCTTCGGGCTGCAGCCTCTGCTTCACAACAGTTACTAGGAAGTGACAATATATCATGCACTCTGCTGTAGGAGGTGTTTAGGTTTGTGTGGTTTGTGAGCCCAGAAACCCTTTAGCAGAGACGGGTGTGTTCTTTAATCTTGACTGAATGTTTTGGAGATTTAATGTTCAAGTAGATATGAGCTGCACTGGCATTCCAACTGTTTACATAGTAAAATACCTCCCCGGGAGCATTCCAAAGATGGCTGCCGAATGAACTGTCGCACACCGTTTTGAGGCCCGTTGTAGCTTATCGCGGCCTGTTCGGCCCCGTTTAGCTGCGTTCACACTGCCAGCTACTTTGTCACTGCATGTCGCCAGTGGCTGGCGGTCAGGTCGCTAGTGGTGTGTATGGAGAGTCTAAACAGCACCGTTTCTTTACAATTAATATTATTATTAAAATATTAGGATCACGTGAGCTCTACCATCTACTCTCATTTTGGCTGTCGCTACCGAAAGTCAGTCTTCATAAACATTTCTCAACTTTGTCGCGTCGCTGGAAACGGCCATATCCGATCGGCAACGGTCACCGTCGCACGTGTTGCCGGAAGTCGCCAGCTCTCATTGAAAATGAGGATGAAAATGTCGCTGGCAGTGTGAACGCAGCTTTTCGCTTCTGGCCCACCGGGAAAAGTCACGGTTCTCCCTATGGCCAATCCGCCCCTGTGCATATCTATCAAAGCCAAGACTCACGCTGCCTTTCATTGAAACCTAATTTTCAGCAACGTTAAATCTTATGGTAAAGTGTCAAATCTGTGCCCCCTTCGAAATTTCTAATGCCCCCTCGGGTAAATTATCCTGGCTCAGTCTCTGCTTACCCCTAGTAAAATTGCTACATTTATTTAATAAAATAAGTTAATAGTGTAACTGACTTTTGACCAAGTTGCTAAAGGATTTAAAAATGCCTTTAACTCTGCTGTTGCTAGACCCCCTGAATTATGATCCCAAGGGAGAAGTAACCATGGAGAAATTGAACGTTGTCGCCATGACAGCGTGCCACCTGACCGCGGTTGACAGTTTCAGTCAGTGTGTGACAAATTACCTGTCATTAGACCCTCAGCACCAAACAATACAGCCTCTGCCGCAACATCAGTTGGCTAACAACACGTAAATCCATCTGGCGCAACCGGATCTGGCCGTTTGCTCAAGAGACATGTCTGTTTGTAAAAGTGCTATTGAAACTCGATGATATAGTGTGTCTTGTTTGTCCACTGACACAAACATAGCTTTTTTGTGTGTCACAGAAACATACAATAGGCGCTGTCCAAACTGAAGTTAGCTGCATTGCTGACCAGTCATTCGATGACATAAAAGTCAACATGAAATTCAAATGGACTCTATTTAGGCTTCTTCCTTATAGCATATTGCTGGTCCTAGTGTGACCGATTCATCAGTGCATGTTTGTCTAAACAATAATTTTTTCTTGGTAATCTTTAATCAGAATGTAATATATTGGTTTTCTGTTGAAATTACCTTTCTTTTATGCTCAACAGCTGGGTTTTGATAAACATATTTTAAAGTAAATATCTGGGATATTCTTTGATAAAATGACATGCACAAAATATTATGGAAAGACATTTACCAAATATATTCCTATAGCATTTATATAGCAATATACCCTCAACGAGCACTGTATTAGGAACACCTGTACACCCTCTTATTCATGGCAATCATGTGGCAGGAGTGCAGTGCACAAAATCATTCAGACACGGGCCAGGAGCTTCAGTTAATGTACACATCAACAATCATAATGGGGAAATGTGATCTCAGTGATTTCGACTGTGGCATGATTGTTGGTGCCAGACGGGCTGGTTTGAGTATTTCTGTATCTGTTGATATCCTGGGATTTTCACACACAAAAGTCTCTAGAATTTACTGAGAATGGGTGGCAACTGTATAATCAAACACTGTTAGGATAGCTAACTAAATAGCTTTGACAACTTTTTTTAGGGCAGAGAAAACGCTTCCTGAAATTCTCAAATAAGAATCCACGCAGGACTTCAAAAGCTATGAAATAGCGAAAGAAGGCATTAATGAAGCATGTTATTGCTTTGGTTTATATTTCAGCATTATATATAATGTCCTTGTGGGACATTTTCACCGTTATAATTACTAGAAATGTTTCCAAACCCTCTTATTGACAAATTCATCCAGGTCTGACAAGAGCCCTTAAAGGGATAGTTCACCCCCAAATTTAAATTCTCATTATTTACTCACACTCATGCCACCCCAGATGTGTATGACTTTCTCTCTTTATGCTGCCTTTATGTGCTTTTTGGAGCATCAAAATTTGGCCTACAGAGCTAAAATATTCTTCTAAAAATCTTAATTTGTGTTCTGCAGAAGAAAGTATGTCATACACATCTGGGATGGCATGAGTGTAAGTAAATGATGAGAGAATTTTCAATTTTGGGGTGAACTATCCCTTTTAATTGATAGCTCAGCCATAATTTAATATTCTGTCATTATTTCCCTACTCTCATGTTGTTCCAAACCAGTGTGATGTTTTGTATTATGTGGAACACAATATATGTTAGACAGAAAGTTAGGGACTGACAGTCTCAGTCATCATTCACTTTCAAAATATGGAGAAAAAAAAAAAAACACAAAGTAAATAATGACTCAGGCAAACATTCTAATATCAGTCTAATATCTCCTTATTGTGTTGCATGGACGAAAGAAAGTCATACAGGTTTGAAACAACATAATGGTGAATGATGAAGTAATTGTACTTTTACTTGAGTACAGTTTTTGGCTAGTCTACCCACCTCTGAGCACATCAGTCTCATGCTTAATCCATGTAGCCTTGCAGAATCGATATGGGCTCCATCAATCCGTGGGGCTGTTAAATAGCATGTGAAGAGATAACGGCACAGAAGGCAGTTTTTTAATTCTGAGATCATTTGCTGGTGGCATCCCTCTTGTTATGTGTGTGTGTGAATGTAAATGGTGACTTGTGACCTTTGCCTCGCAAGCTCATTTATAAAAGTATAAATCTAGAATCCGTCAAAATATTGAATGGGAAAATATTCAGCATAATCAATTAGGGTAGATTGTGTATCGATTGTGTTTTTATGACTCTGGAAATGTAATTGAGTCAAATATATTGTATTGTATTTGTTTTATTTAAACATAAATGATTTGCTTTATCATTTAGCATTTGTTCAAATAATTCTTATTCTGTTATGACCTTGTTACCACATTTGGTAGCTATATTATGATGAATACTACAGCCTTATTGTGTGGTCTTATGTTATACAGTGTATTTGGAATTTAGTGCTGTAAAGCATCCAGTGCAGTTTTAAATCATGCAAATCAGACAATTTTTCATGATAGATAAATCAATGTTTCATCATTGTCATTTTGTGTTATTTTGCTGTTGAAAATTAAATATATTAATAGAGTATATGATATGTATAACATGGACACTACGGTGTAAAATACTACTTTAAATGCATCATGTCACTGTTGCTAGGTGACGTGGTCTAATAGGATGTGTTGCTGTATAAAGGGAAAATTTGCTAAAATGGATTTTGTGCAGTCACCGTTTCAGTCAATTGGTGTGACCAAACAAGTGGCCTCTGCTGAACAAATGAATTATACAGTGTCATACACTCAATTTACCCTTGCAGTACACCTAACAAGGGACAGAACCACACAAACACTCTCGCTAGGGTATAACACAGGCAATAGGCTTTTCTTTTTAATAGTCCTTTGGGATATTTCCTAGATTCCTGGAATAATAATGCTATCAGGTTAGCCTCATTGACAACATTCTGCGGTATTGCATTTCCTTCCTGTTTAAGGGCACGCACACACTCTCAGTTTCATTAAGATTTCACACTGTTGCTCTCGCATTAAACAATTTGCTTGTACTGCAATTCCACAAGTAATCACTCAAACTGCTCCTGAATTTGTGGCCTGTGGAATTCAAATAGAATTTGTCTTTCAATTTGCATTTCACTCAATATGGAAACACTTAGACATAAATATATATATATAAAAAAAAATTCTTGAAGCTGCTGTGTGTAACTTCGGCCCCACATGCAACACCAAGCAGAATAGCAAAATAAGTCTTTTTTTTTTATATATATATATTTTTTCTTGCTATTGGTTGGGTCAGTATTGCTATATATTGTATGTTAAAACACTCTAAAATGCCTTAAACCAGCCTAATATGGTGTGCTGTTCTTAGCTGGTCTCTGGTCACTTGCTGGTCTGTTGCAGATTAAGCTAGTCTTTGTTGGTCTCTGGGGCCTGACTGGACTTTTGTGCGGTTTTAAGGTAGTCTTGGGTCATTTAAAAAAAGTCAGGCTGAGGGTCTTAGCAGGTCTCTAGGCCCAGACATAAAGGGGGTTTCTTCAGTTTCAGCTGGTCAGGCAAGAAGACCGTCTTAAACCAGCTTAAACCAGCTGAAGTTGGTTTACTGGTTTTTGATGGTCTCTGGACCCAGTTTGGTCTGTTTCCATTTTTAGTAGGGTTTTGGTTTCTATTTAGCTGATCAGGCTGGGAGATTAGCTTAAACCATCTTAAACCAGCCTATGATCGTTTGCTGGTCTTAGTTGGTATTTGGGCCCAGACTGGCCTTTTGGCTCATTTTAAAGGTGGGTTGGCTATTTTTCAGCTGATAAGACTGTGAGACCAGTCAGAGAATCGCAGCAAACAAGGAGCATCAATAGAGCTCTGCAGCTACCCACTCTTACGTCACTGTGAATGTAGCAAACGAGTCAATCTCCCTATGTTGCCAAATGCAAATATATATATGTATATTGTAATATACTTTAAAGAAATGTATTCTATAGTTAAAACCATTGTTTTTTAAATTTAGATTAAAAAAAAAATGTGTATTACATAATGCGCAGTGCTACATGGGACTGTAGATCATTCCCACATCAAAGACGTTAAGTGCACAGTCTTGTACCTTTGTATTTTTGTCCAATTTTCAAATAGATGTTTTGCTTCAAATTAATGTTTGTAATGTTGTGATTCACCTTGGAGCTGGATGTTTCGGTTTTAATGATATCAAACTCTTTTATGAAGGATTTTATGAAATCCCTATAGATAAAATATGGAACCAAGGCAGCTGAAAAGGTGGGTGGACACTGTTGCATTCTATTATATTTAACACATTAAAACTTTTACACATTTTACTGATAAATAATACAAAAAATAGTTAGCTTAATTTGTATCTGGTCCTTGTCTCCATCCATCTGTTTGGCTTCCTCTCCTCCTCTTGATAAGCACTCACATGTCCCTCTTTTAATGCGATTTGCTCAGTCTGAAAAATTAATCATCATCTGTTTGGCCGCGGATCATCAAGGTGTTCTGCCCTAGTTGCGGTGTGCTCCTCTCTGGTGGCTGTCTGAACAGCTGGTGGATATTAGACAGCAGATTGTGTTACTTACATCAGACGATGATGGCTCCATAACCCAGAGTGCAATTTGTCATATCTCAGGCTCTTGGGGTACCATGACCAACTGCGGGAGTAGCTTCGGTTTTGTTTGTTTCTTTTGTGTGTTTGTTTCAGTGTCGTTTTCACCTTACCCTATGAAAAACTGGGAAACAGCTGTCTACCTTAAAATTGGTTGAATTTGTAGTAGAATAATGCAGTTTACACATATTTCAGGATATCTCTTATTATTATTAGAGTACTTTAAAAACTAATTTTGCCACTTTTTTGCTGTTTAATTGACAGCTATTGCCCTGTAAAAGGAAAGCCATTCTTTGCATCAAGCAGAGCTTTCAATAGCACACGTTTGCTTTTTGACACCGTAGCATTATCGCATTTTGTAAGCATATTTTACAGTCATCAATCAACGGTGTAATCTGCACTGACAGTGTTGCTTGTGCTATGGCATTTTTTGGATTTGATGGAGATTGTAATGAATTTAAAGTGATGTGAGAATGCAACACAGCGGCAGACAGATTAAATTTATACTCAGTGTGAAAGATGATACCAAAACACATTGAAAAACAGTTTCAACTAGATTTGAACATTTTCAGGAGAAAATGTGAGTGGTGTTTGCCCGTGCAAAACTCGCCACCATGATGCCAGGGTGGTTGCCTAGGTGTTTTAGGTGTTTGACGATGTAACAGTCGCAACACCCCCTGCTGAGAATGATTAAAAAAATATTTTCTAGCCCCCAAAAAAATTATTATACGTTTCAATAACATTTGTATGTGATTGTAATGTGTAGTCATCCGGCTCCTTTTCTTGTTGAACGAGATTGACGAACTGAGATTGAACGACATGCCGTCTCTCAATGAGTTAAACAATACATTCAGTTCATTCACGAATGAATGAGACCGACTGGTTCAGTGAATGGGTGTATTTGTTCAGTGGATTAAACCAATGATATGCTCCTTCACAGCCAACCCTTGACTGCTATTGGCTCGCGCTTCAGTCAGTCTTTAATAGCAACACAAATGGAATATGCATGTCTACAAATATATGAAGACACTTTAAAATCAGAGTTTAAACACATTAGCCGTTTTCACCATAAATAGGTCTTATTTTCCTGTATTTTGTGAAATGCTAGGCTAACCTTTTACTTAGACGTAGAAAAATATTCAAGAAAACCCCAATAATATCTTGCACCGTACAGCAAAGCACAACATTTCAATCTGTATTTCATGTCATTTTAACTGTACATCTTCAGTCATTTTTTTCACATTCATAAATTGGGGATTATGTTTTATGCATACCTATAAACGTATCTTGGGTGCATCACCCCTTTCTCTCCTTGTTGTATGCGATTGACTTACACGATGAGCTGAACGAACGACATGCCTCCTCGTTCATTCAGTCAGCAGATCCTCATATACAAACCAATGAAACCAATGATATGCTGCCTTACAGCCTGCACTCGAATGCCATTGTCTTTACAGGCATGAAAAGCCACCAAAACAGTCTCGTGCTTCAAACTAGAGCTCATTGGCAACGAAAAAGGAGAAAAATATGAGACAGTGAATGGAGGTGAATGACAACGATTCACCCATTTAAAAGATTTGTTTAAAAAGATAGATTTGTTCACGAACAAAACATCGCTAGTTGCCAGGGTAATGCTATGCGGTTACTAAGGTGTTCTGAGTGGTTGTCAGGGCGTTGCTTATGTGGATGCTAGGGTGTTCTGAGTGGTTGCCAGGGAGCTGCTGTGCAGTTACTAAAGTGCTTTGAGTGGTTTTAGCATGGTGTTGTGTGGTAGCTTGGGTGTTCTGAGTGGTTGCCAGGGCACTGCTATGCAGTTGCTATGGTGTTCTGCGTGGTTGATAAAGCATCACTATGCAGTTGTTAGGGTGTTCTGGGTGTAAGGTGTTTTGAGTAGTTTTTAATTTGTTGTTGTGTGGTTGCTGTGGTGTTTAGGGTGGTTGCTAGGGCACTGCTATCTGGTTGCTATGGTGTTTTGAGTTGGTTCTAGTGTTGTTGTGTGTTAGCTAGGGTGTTCTGAGTGGTTGAGAGCGGGCTGCTATGCGGTTGCTATGGTGTTCTGTGTGGTTGTTAGTGCATTGCTAAACTGTTGCTAGGGTGATTGTCAGGGCATGTCTATTTTAGCTTGTCACTTGAATGTTCGTAAGCATATTGCTGTTTGGTTGCTATGTTGTACTGGGTGGTTGCCTGGATGTCAAAATGTGGTAACTAAGGTGTTCTGGTTAGTTACCAGGATGTTGACAAATGGTTGTTAGGGTAGTCTGGGGGGTTGGCTAGGGCATTGCTATGTGGTTTCGATGCGATTCAGGCTGGACCTTTTCCCGGCCTGAATCGGGTGTTGGGATTATGTGACGAGGAGGAAATTAACACTTCTCCGTCCTCATTGTTATTAAGACTGATTGACGGCATGTTAATACTCCTTGAGAACATGGACCTTTAATAACTGTCTCATATAATCCAATAGTTTTTTATTTTTTAACTTTAAATGTGTATTTTCTCCTGTGCGTTTGATTTGCCAATCATATTCCATCAATCATAATGCAAAGAATTCTTTGACTGTTGACGATGTTTTCAAAGACAGCTTGTAGACCTCGACTAAATCGAAAATGGATATTAGCCATATTGTGTCCTTAGTTCTAGTTTTTACATTTCCATTCCTCGGTAGAAAGAAAGCCATAAGCGTTTTGAACATTATGAAAGTGAGTTAATGATGTCATCATTTTCACTATACATTTCAAATAAAAGTCCCCATTTGCTCTCCATTTAATCTCATTGTCTAGGAGAAACAATCAAAACATTAAAGAGAACTAATTTGTGATTTTTTTCACCCTTATTGGTGGAGGGGTTTTAGTGAATGTCTGTCAACACTGTAACTCGGACAAATAAACAAACAGATTTGTTGGAGCTGGCGTCACCAGGCAGACACATTAAAACCGCGGCTGCTCTCCGCCAGGTTAGTAATTGCTCTTTTTATGGTGGTAATTATTTCCTCTAAGGTGCGCACTGTTGCACAATGCAATTATACATGTGCCACTATCTGCGAGTGCTGGAGACGGTGGAGACTCTCATTTGTGTTTGTGTGAAATGAGATGTGTGTGACTGTGTGTGTTTTAGAGAGAGATGAATTCATATTGATGAGAAAGAAAGCTCTCAAAGGGATTCATTCATTTACTTATGTGCTGATTATAGTGTATAAATCACACTTGAACTACTGATTTGGAGTCTTTTTGTAGAATCTGTAAGGGTTAATATTGTTTGAAAGCATTTGTTGTTGCAGGACTACTAGACTCTGTCAGCTGAAGTAATCATAAATTGTGCTTTTGTACACCAGCCAGTAATGTCATGCTTACTTACACATAATCACAGTTGAGCTTTCTATGCAGTAGTGAAATGTTGCACTGATATCTTGCAGGTGAATAAATACAATAAATTCACAAGAAACATGAAAAACATGAAAGAAAATATGAAAGCCAGACAGTTTTTATGCAGCTCACTGATTCTTGAGACAAGAGACAAAAAATAATATTGCATAACATTGTCTCACATACAAAAGTCATATTTATGTTAAAAGTCAAGAAATTCATAATAATAAAAATACTGGAAAAGTTAGCTTCACCTGAGGAAAAACGTTTGTTAGCTGAGACCTTTTTCTACAAATATATCCATTTCAAATTCAATCCATTTTAGTATTTAAAAATTACAACTCAAAACTAAAGATTTTAAAGGTTCCGGAGGAGCCTACTAATCTGATCCTATTAATAAATTACGCAAAAACATATAGTATAAGCAGAGCTCACCTCTCTCCCAGCGTTCATCACTTCCGGAAAGCAACCATTCACTTCAGATGACGAGTTTTCTCTCCAGTCCTCAGCACTCCTCCGAGCCACAACTCGCACCCCAAGATTCCACTATCCCGACTTCCAACGAAAAGAATAGAGGTCGTTCAACACAGCCCACCCCCCCCCCCCCCAAATCGGTGTCACAGAAGAAACTACTCTCCTTCACTGTTACCTCCACAGAACGACCTCGCCATTCTGCTATGTCTGCAAATCCCGCTCCGTCTCGGGCAAATCCAGTTATCCTAGCAATCACAAAATGAACTGTCAACGGCTTATATCACACCCTCGTTGCTGAGTCTATCCCCTTCCAACGTAGATTAAATAAAATAAAATTCAACAATCTTCTCGTCAGCACACCAAGCTTACCGGGAAGCCAAGAAGCCCCTCCCCCAAACGTCAGGAAAACAACCTACCGACTCCCGATGCTCAGCGCACCATTACGCTCGGGTTGCCAGCACCTCTCTGCTTCAGTAACCACTAAAAATTCTGAATAATCAGGTACCTCTCCATTACCTCCATCGCAACAAACCTCAGCTCTCTTTCAGTCTAATACTGGCGTCCTCTCTTGCCCCCCAATCCAACCAAAACCGCATACTTACCCTAGCTGATTTCTTCCTAGCCTTTGGAAGATATACAGATGTTATCTGCTCCACTTTCCCAAATAGATGCAAGGAACTAAACGACTACCTAAATATAATTGCCGAACTCTCGCTTTCCTTCCAAGGCTGTCATTTCTACACCTACCATAAACTCTTCTCTGCCAAATCTGCAGCAAGAGTTGCCCATTGCAACCAATGTCCATACTGTGGTGCCCTAGACATGGAACTCTACAAAAGAGTTTTTAATCGGCTGTCGCAATGTCTCTGGTGCCATCTGTAGGTATTCTGATCACCAACCCTCCTCTTGCCCTCTAATCAACGCTCATATTCCAGAACCTAAATGAACTCCCGAAACCGATCAGCCTCATATGTCCTGCAGCCAAGGGACTCAAAAATCTCCTCAAATTCAAATACAAACAATAGAATAATTACTTTCAATTCAGGAAGGCAAGTACGCAACAACTTCAATGAGTTTAGTTGCCCTAGACAACACCGTTTCTATCTCCACATCTGTAATTACTGCGGCAGTGCCGAACGGCCACCCTATTTGCCAGTTTACAAATCCTCTGCAAGAGATAATAAAGATCTAAAAAGTACCTCTCCTCTCCTATCAATGTCTCTCTGTCTTGGCTAAAGAATTAAAAAAACAACAACAAAGATTTCACAAACTTTCAACTTTCAGGTCTAAGACAAGACTTTGACCCAGGAATAGAAAGTCTACCAAATACCATTATAATCTGCAATAATTTACAATCAGCGTTGGCAGAAACAGAGGTCTTCGACACTATCCTAAAAAGGAACTAGATCAAGGTTTCATGATTGCCGCCTTTGACTCTTCCACATCAGTCCCATTGGGATTGCTACAAGGAAATTTTCAGGAAAAAAGCGTATTATCATTGACCTTTCAGCACCCCATGAAAACCACTACCCAAGCATCAACAGTCAAATCCAAATTGACGTGTACTCCCTTCAATATCACAATGTAGACCAAGATATTAAATTTATTAAAATCACCGGCCAACAGGCCTGGCTCACTGCAGTCGACATCACCTCAGCTTTTAGCAAGTTATGCTAATCCACCCAGACTTTGCAGGATTCCCTGGCGAGACAAATACTGCTTTGCCATCCGACTAACCTTCAGCTGCAAAAGTAGCCGCAAAATCTTTTATATACTCTCCGAAGCCTTCTGCTGGATCATGTCAAATAACTACGCAATTCCCCTCCTTATCCATCTGCTCGATTACTTTCTCACTGTTTCCCCAAACAACTCCCCACAAGCAGCCCACCTCTCCACTGTCATAAATGTGTTCTCTGAACTCGGAGTCCCCATCTCCGCAGAGAAAATATCAGGCCCTTCCACTACCATCAAATTCTTGGGAATCAGTCTCGACATGATCAAATTCCAAGCCTCTCTCCCCAGGGAAACAATTGATAGAATCATTATAATCGTTTCCAGCCTCCTGGATTCCACTCAATGCACTAAACATGACTTGCTATCTCTGCATGGCCATCTCAACTTTACTATGCATATAGTGCCCCAAGGTCGCCCTTTCATCTCCCACCTCCTCACCCTAGCCTCATCTACTCCAGCTCTAAATGGCCAAGTACATTTAAACTGCCATGCCGATTTACAGTTATGACTCTCATTTCTCAAACAATGGAATGGACTCTCCTTCAATGAAGACCTCCTCTCCACCCCCAGTGACCTGCAGTTATTCACTGATGCTGCCCCTACCGTAGGTTTTGAGGGAAATTTCAAAACCAGAATTATCTGGTCTTCCCAATCAGATGTTTCTACCACCTTATTCGAACTTGTAAAGCAGGTTAAAGGAAAGGAGGCGAGAACCGGCTTAGCAATATAAATAATAGTTTAATGAAAAACTGAACCAAAAACACACAAACATAAACACAGAGCAGCTGAGAGGAAAAAAACATCACGTGGTCCCCAATCACTCCTCCAACCTCTCAGGCAGATGACAGCCGCTCCTCCCTGGGCGGACCAGAGTCAGACTGAGCCCCCAGTGGACCGAACGCCCCTCCACGTTCTCGGTGACCCTAGAGGACTCTCCTCCGCCCCTGGCAGCGTCCCAACTGCTCCAGGAGGTCAGGGAGTCGCTTCCCTCCTCCCCTTGCAGACGGTGATCCTCCCGACCCCTCCGCATTTCTGGCGGATGTCAGGGCACTTCTACTACTACAGGGCTACTCAGTCCCCCGGCGAATGGCAGCGGCACTCCCCTGGGTGGACGGCAGTGTCAAAGCGACGGGCATCCCTCCTTCTTCCTGAGTTTTGGCACCGATGTAAAGCGGATTAAGGGAAAGGAGGAGGCAAGAACCGACTTGGCAATATAAATAATAGTTTAATGAAAAACTGAACCAAAAACACACAAACGTAAACACAGAGCAGCTACATGTCATTCTCTCTCTCGCTCTCTCTCGAATCGTCACCGGCCACCTTTATCCCTCGCGCACCCCCATCAGGCAGATTGGGGACCGGGGGTGCATTGTTCCAGCCCGGCCCCACCCTCCTCCACTCTACAGAACTATACCCTAGCAGCAGCTCATCTGTGGTGAATGGAATTGAAATATAAAAGCATACTTTTCTACTGTGACAATCAAGGAACAGTCCAATGTATCAATAAAGGCCGTTCACATTCCCCGAAAATCATGCCACTATTAAGAAGTCTCATTTGGATCTCCGCCTGCGACCAGTTCATCATCAAAAACAACATATCCCAGGTAGTAAAAATCAAACTGATGACTGCCTCTCTTGTTTCCTCTTCAAGAAATTCAGGACATTGGCCCCAGAAGCAGACAAAAATCCAACTCAAGTGCCTCCCTTTTTGGAACTGATCTTCAGACACCTCCACAGCCTCGTGACCTCATAATTCAAGCAATCTCTCAAGAACACTCTAAATTACTGGACACCTTGGAACAGCTTCAAGCATTTCCATCTAAGTAACAGCATTCCATTCCCTGATTTTTCATCTCCTCATTCTCTACCCACCTCCATATTTCAAAGCATTTGCAATCTGGAACAATCAAATTACAACTAAGTGGCATAGCAGCATACACTTCTTCTACAAACTAATCCATGGCCAACAATGCCCCTCACTAAACAACCCCCAAATGTCTCTCTTCACTAAAGGAATCCAAAACATCCAGCCCAACAGAACCGATTCGAGACAACCTCTGACCCTAGACCTATTCCAAAGATGCCTAACCAGCCTCCCAAAAAGGTTTACCTGACCTCCAAATTAAGCTCTTGGAAGATGGTCCTCTGAAGCCTTCCACTCTTATATCAGAAAAGACCTGGCACACATTAGACAAAAATTGTATCTCTTCTTAATAAACCAGTCACACAGCTTCTGAACCCCCTGGTGCATACTATGTTTCTCTCGAATTGCAGTGAGGGCACTCCTATTCAAATGCCGTGTGAGCTGTCATGCATTGGTCATGGACACTCCCATTAGAATTTTGGCTAGGACTCTCCAGTTCGAAAACAACCCCCCTCAACTCATGGGCACTCCTGTTCGAATTAGCAGTATGGGCTCTCCCAATCAAAGGCTTGGTTTCCCAATCAAAGAGGGTTCCCCCTTTTTGAAACATGAGCTACCATGTTCTATTTCGTGGGCTCACCCTCACGAATTGCAGTGTGGGCCCTCCTGATCAAACGAATTGGGTCTGGAGTCACCCTCAAACAAAGCTGTGCCTCAAAAATTACCACTTTGCCAGCACTGGCCCACAGGACCGGTCACCTGACGAGCCCCTCTTGTCTTGATGGTTTGGGCCTGTTCATTAATTTCCATCGAGGCCCAACATCCTAACAACTCGGGAGCCATCCCTCTCCTTGGACAGCAAGCCAAAAACGTTTACCATTATCACAATATTTGAAACATGTTTTGCCCCTTATCTCAAGAATCAGTGAGCTACTGTACTTATAAACAGAGTTTCATATCAATATGAATATGAATGTTCAATATGAATTAAATTCAAATAGCACTGAATTGTCTCAAACCATTTATTTTAAAACAGATGGTTCTGGATATTCAAAGCCATTGTATAATAGCCAAAAACCTGTATGCACATGTGACTGCACATTCATTAAATGATATGAATATATACTGCATATACATGTTCTGCAAAGTTCAATAGACACATTATACATTTCACAGAAACATTTGTCCCTGCTGGAGCAGCTGCCCCCGTAACCCGACTTCGGATAAGCGGTTGAAGATGGATGGATGGACATTTGTCTTAAGATTCTATTTTATTTGACATATTCTCCTTTTAGAGTATTAGTAGGAAATATATATTTTTGATTTCAACATTCCCTTTGCAAATAGAATTAGAGTAGAACAAGGAGCCCTACAACCGATGGTTTGGCCCCTACCGAGCCCGGATTGAACATCCAACAACCAAGAAAACTGTGTTCAGGTGTAACTAGGAGAATTGGTGCTGTTTTGAAAGTAAAGGTAGCCACACAAAATATTGATTTAGCCTTTTTATATGTTTACTGAACTTTGTATGATGTTAATTGATAAATAAAAACTATTTATGGTATTTTTTTAAGACATAAGACATCCTCACTATATTAAAAACACATTAAAAACACCAAAACATAATAAAATAATACACAAAATATTTTTTTGTAAATATACACAAAACATATTTAAACCTAAGTATTTTTTTATATTTACACATATTAATTTCATAACAAAATTCCATTAAATTGAATTGTGTAATTAAATATATATATATATATATATATAACTTAAAAAAATATTTTAGTTGTTAAAGATCATTTCATAAACTTTTATGAAATTGAAATGCATAAATCTTGAGTGAATGTAGAATATAACTAGTGTAACACTATGAAGTACGTCACTAGGTGGAATATTCATTTATTGCCATTACTATTATGAATTAATAAAATAGTTTATTCAACAATGGTATCCATATCCTATTGCTGTTTCCACAACATGCCGTGCATTCTAGTGGTTCTACTATATAAAATCTAATATGTAACATACACAATATGTATTGTATTTTACCATACAACATAATAGTTTCCACTGTAAACCAAGACCAATAATCCTGAAGCGAGAAGCTCTGTCATCTCCAATCTTCCATGAGCTCATTGGTTTTGTTGACAATCAGCAGCAGATTGTTATCGTGGCACCAGTTTGTCAGTTCCGCCACCTTCTGCCTTTTCATCATTGTGATTGATTAGCTCAATTACCACGCTTTCATCAGGAATTCGGAAACGTGGCTGTTGCTGTGTGTTGCAAAACAGTTGTAAGCGAGCAGAACGAAAAGGTACTGCTTAGACAGCTGCATTTACTCTTATAAGAATAATGTTTTATTGCTCATCTTAACATGATGGGAAATCAGTTATTTAGTCACTGATTATTGCGCAAGACAGGGATACAAGCTGTGCAGAAAAAAATATAAAATGCATAAATGGACTGAACTTAAAACATTGTTTTAACGTGCTAAATATTGTTCACTTTTCAGCACAGCAAGCTATAATCACGCACAATCACTCTCCAAGAAGATGCATCTCTCAATTATTTTGAGAATTATGTCTCCCATTAAAACCACCACCACTAAAAATATACATTTTAGCCATCGACTGCACTAATCGACTAGTCAGTTGTTGAACGACTCATCATTAGTGTGATACTCCAAAGGGTCCATTAAATACAACCATTTAAGTTCAGGTATGTCATTTTCATGGCTTGTGCTCAAAAAGGGGGTGCGTATCAACAGGTAAAACAAGCTGATTTGGCATGTTAACCAGTTATTAAGCGGTGATAAACCAAAGCGGAATGAGTTCATTTTGCCTATAGCTTTGTGAAATATTATTGATTATATGCAGGTATATTGATTTGACCTTTACCTATACTGCAATTACATTTGTTTTATCACCAAAGAAATTGTACCGTATATCAGACTCACATTTTTTTAGTTCATGTCAACCACGACAATCTCTGAATGTTCAGATATCCAGCACTAAACCAGCACTGACCAGCATGAAAATCACATGCTGCTTTAAACAACTGTTTTTAGAATAGGCCAAGGAGATGCTATCATTCACAGATCTGTCTTTGTTGTAAGATAACTAGAAAGGGAGCCAGTGACATTGAGGTGAGAGATTGAATGTCTTTCGTAACAACATCAAATCAAACAAACGTCTACGCTTTATCACCGCTCTAACCATGGAAATGTCACTCCAGACTTAACATTCAGGTATGGCTTTCTAGGAATGTGACACTAGTAGTTTTCTTGAAGGAAATTGGTGCAATAACAGAGTGAAACGTTGAAAATACAAAAATCACCGGATTCACCTATCAATGCATGTTTTCAATGCATGCAACATTTATTGTCAAGACCAAATGCTTGTGAGAATTCTCCTTTCAATATTCTTGAGCAAAATTGGCTAGCTGAAAGCTTCAATGGCAGGCTTGGTGTTCTGAACTTAAAAATGGACATGAATGGTAATGCTTTTGGATTGGAGGTAGATGTTTGTGAAAGTGGGTTGCCTGATATTCCCTTTGTAAGTAGTAATAATGGCAGTCTTTGTCATATGGCGTGTGCTTCCCAGCTGTGATTTAGTTTTTGCATTCTGTCTGCATGCATTCTCAAGGTTACATCTGTGTTTTAAAATAAATTAATGCAAAAAATAATAAAATTATTGTAGGGATGAAGTAGATGGATAAGTAGCCCTTGAGCTGATTCTCATCTTTTAGTTAAGCTTGAATTCTGATTGAGAAGGGTTTAACCTTGAGTGAGCCCAGTCTGGCACCTCATACACAGTGCTGATTCAATGCATACTAAAGGCGTATTTCAAGTATTCTGTACATACTAAAGAAACAGGATGTTCTATTAATGTTCCTTTGATTCATTGCATACAAAATTGGCATGCTTCAAATGTTCTCTAAATTGTCTTATTATGCAGTGCACACTAAAGAAAAATACTTCAAATGTTCCCTTAACGTTCCTAGTGTGCTTTCAATGTTCTCTAGATGTTCATAGTCTGCATACTAAAGAAGCATGTTTTGAAGGTTGCCTAAATGTTTCTAGTGTGCTTTGAGCATTCCCTAGATTATTATAGAACGCATACTAAAGAAAAGAAAAATGTTTCCTAAATGTTCCCAGTCTTCAGTGCATACAAAATCATATGTTTTTAATGTCCCTTATATGGTCTTACTTAGTGTTTTGAATGTTCTCTTGAGGTTCCTAGTATGCAGTACATGCTAATGCTAAATAAACATGTCTCATGTTGACTAAATGTTTCTAAAATGTATTGCATACTAATGAGACATGCTTCAAAAATGTCCTTAATGTTTCTAGTATGCAGTTCAATGTAAAGAAACATGTTTTAAATGTTTCATTAATGTTCTTAGTATGTAGAGTATACTAAAGAAACATCCTCTAAATGTTACCTAAATGGTCCATGTATACAGTGCATAATAAATCAACATAATTTGAAGGTTCCCTAAATGTTCCTAGTGTGTTTTTGTAACGGGAGCCAGCTGGTAAGTGATAGCTATGCGGTATGTGTAAACTTCACTCCCCTGACCTCAAGGGGCGCACTAGCAACTGACGCTAGAGGTTGTAGCATTTAGCCTTCTTGTTAGCATGCCTGCTTTCCATGCTGGAGACGCCAGTTCGAATCCCATTCGGGGTAGATTGAGCAAAACCGGTTACACTTCTAATGTTCCCTAGATGTTCATAGTGTGCATTCTAAAGAGAACATTTTAAAATATTACCTAAATGTTCCTAGTATGCAGTGAATACTATATAAGCATGCTTTGAATGTTTCCTATATGCTCTTACTGTGTTTTGAATGTTCTCTTGAGGTTCCTAGTATGCAGTACATGCTAATGCTAAATAAACATGTCTCATGTTGACTAAATGTTTCTAAAATGTATTGCATACTAATGAGACATGCTTCAAAAATGTCCTTAATGTTTCTAGTATGCAGTGCATTGTAAAGAAACATGCTTTAAATGTTTTCTAAAAGTTCCTAGTATTGTGCTGCATACTAAAGAAACATTGTTTGAAGATTCCCTAAATATTCCCTAGATGTTCCTTCTATGCAGTACATATAAAACATGCTTTTAATGTTTCCTAATTGTTCCTAGAATGCAGTGGATGCTAATGAAAAATGCTTCAAATGTTCCCTAAATGTTCCTAGTATGCAGTGTAAACTAAATAAGCATGCTTTAAATGTTCCCTAAAAGTTCGTACTGTGTTTTGAATGTTCACAACCTGAATGTTAACTTGTCATAAAGTTGTCATCACTCTCTAGATTATTGCTGTTCACCTTTTGTAAAGCCTCAAAAACACTGTCTTTTTCAATGAAAGCCAAGCGTATTATCTCACTTACAGCGTGTGGAGAAACCGGCATGTATTTAATTCGCTCTCTCCTGCTCCGGCTAACATTCTCTGACCAGATAATCAACCTGTTCTCTGTCTGCTATCATAACCTCATTTTGTAAGAGATAGTCTTGCAGGTGAATCTCTCGCATCTCTCCCACAGTAGTTTTGGGGCAGCTCGCAACTATATTTATCACCCCTTCCTCTTGTTTTGAACACTCCAACACTTATAGTAATTCATCCTGACATTTGCCCAGCACCTCCCAATTAACCTTCCCTTTCTCGGTGACCTCATTAGTGACAGCGTTACTTTCGCACGCACACTACGGCCCCATGTAACACAGTGTGTGACTGACTGTCTGAGGAAAAGGGTGTGTGAGGCTATTATCAATTCTATGATAATATCAGTATATATCTTTGGCCGTGTTTTCAGAAGAGAACAATCGACTGTGTTAAAAAAGTTATACTGTTTTTACAGTTTTAGACTATTGGTCACTTTGTGTGTTTTAATTAATAGCCAGCATGAAATACTGTAACCATTTATTAATTACCAACCACCTTATCTGATCTTGACAAACTAGAGTATACGGCATCATTAGAAACATCCAAGACTGAAGTATCAATATTTGAGCGGTTTAACAATAGAAATGCTGTAGCGACAGGGGCAACATTGTTTGCAAAACGATATTATGTGGTTCTTTAAACATATCGTGGCAGTTCGAAGGAGAAATGTGTGGCACTGAAAGCAAGTAAAGTTTTCACCCAAATACTGTATATTAGGTTTTTAAGGGTAATGCTCTAGTTTAAATATACAAAACCTACCTCCCTACCCTAAACCTGTAGTGTAGTCTAGGGCATAAGCTGGCATATGCCGTTTGCCCACCTATCTTTCTTAGGATTTTGCATATGACCACCTAAAAGCAGAACGAGTAGGCTTTTGACCTGAAGCTTATTTAATCTAATAACACAATGCCACAGCACCGTTGAGTAAATTGTGTGTGTCCATTTCAGTAAGGGCGGGACATTTCCAGCATCTAATGCTGATGCACAAGCATCCCTGGTGTAACCATAAATTGCACTGTAAATTTATTTCCCTGCCAAACATAAATTTATATATATATATATATATATATATATATATATATATATATATATATATATATATATATATATTTGTGTATATGTATGTATGTATGTCTGTATGTTGTGTGTATATATATATATATATGTATATATATATATATATATATATATATATATATATATATATATATATATATATACACACACACACACACACATATACACACACACACAACATTAAAACCACCTGCCTAATACTGTGTAGGTCCCCATCGTGCCGCCAAAACAGCACCAACCCGCATCTCAGTATTCTGAGATTATTTTCTTCTCATCACAATTGTACAGAGCGGTTATCTGAGTTACTGTAGACTTTGTCAGTTCAATACTGCCACTCACTGGATGTTTTTTGTTTTGGGCACCATTCAGAGTAAATTCTAGAGACTGTTGTGTGTGAAAATCCCAGAAATACTCAAACCAGCCCGTCTGGCACCAACAATCATCCATGTGATTATCTAATCAACCAATCATGTGGCAGAAGTGCAGTGCATAAAATCATGGGGATACGGGTCAGGAGCTTCAGTAATTGTTCACATCAACCATCAAAATGTGATCTCAGTGATTTGGAGCATGGCATGATTGTTGGTGCCAGATGGGCTGGTTTGAGTATTTCTGGGATTTTCACACACAACGGTCTCTACAATTTACTCTGAATGGTGCCCAAAACAAAAAACATCCAGTGAGTGGCAGTTCTGTGGATAGAAACACCTTGTTGATGAGAGAGGTCAACAGAGAATGGCCAGACTGGTTAGAACCGACAAAGTCTACAGTAACTCAGATAACCGCTCTGTACAGTTGTGATGAGAAGAAAGTATAATATATGATTTAAATGTAACTTATGCGATATACTGTACATACATTTCATGATGCTCTTTGCAGATGCTATTTATTACATAACAGGGGTGTTCTTCATAAATTCCCAGTATGCCTACCTCTTCAGACACTACTACACCACTGACCTAAACATAATCGATAGTGTCATAAAAAGCAAATATGAGATGAAAACAAATGCTGAAGCAAAAACATAATTTTTTGGTGCTTCTATGACACTTTCGGCTCACGTGTCGACTCGCGTGCTCTTCAGGACTCGTAGCCCGGTCCTTTGCAGTTCAGATAAAAAGAGCAATTTAATCACACTTGAACAAGTTTTAAAACTGAATAGAAGTCATGGTTGTTGTAGCACCTCTAGTGTTCATTTCACCAGAAAACTGCTGTGATGCGTACAAGAAGCTGTGTAAAAATGATTTTGCAAAAATGTTGGTATAGTAACGTGATTCTATGTGACCAGGTTGGATTTCTTGGAATATTCTTGAATTCATTTTTCACCCATTTAACTACGAGACACAAACTTCTCCAGCCATATAAATGACAAGCATTCAGTAAACTATCTCAATTAAAACTTTATACAAAAAGTCTGCATTTTCACAGAAATATTGATGGATTCTCAAATGTTTCCTTCCTGAAAACAACTAACAGTGCACAAACATCCTTATATGCTTGCATACACTATACATTATGTATAAAATCATATGAAAAAGCAAACAAAAACTTACATTTGTCTAGTTCTTAGGAGGTCTGGTATTGGACTGGATCTGGGTCTTTGAGGGTCTGGTCTGGTCTTGACTCCCACTCTAGTAAATTTTGAAGTGTGTTAAAATATTAGTCCAGGTTGTTCCATGAATTTGCTCAGTGTGTGTGTACATTAGCATTGTCATAGTGCTCCTGTAATTTTAATATATTGACTGCTTTTGTTTATATTAATTTTGATGAATGAGTCAGAAATGTGTCATAACTCATCCGAATGCCCTTGGAGGTCTAATTACAACCTCTGCTGTCCTATTGTATGTAAATTCAGCTGATATATTTAGAGATCTGTGTGTTTTGGGTAGGTGAGAAATCCATCATGGAGTTTAAATGAGGAACGTCTGTACAGTATGTGGGAAAAAATGCACGTAGGTTTTCTTTTAGGGGTCATTTAGGGTGTGGGTTAGGATTAGTCTATGGTCATTAGGGATGGTTATTGATTCAATTTATATTTTATTTTGATTCATTTGGGTATATTTCAGTTGTAATGCTCATCTGGCATAGTGCTCCTAAGACCCAGCTATGGTCACATAGTGTGAAATTTAATTGTATAAAGACTGATCTTGTGATTTTAAGAAATGATATTGGGATTGTTCAAATGAAGATCACGATTAATCTGAAAATGTATATATGTTTACCCAGCCCTAATCGTAATTGTAAGCAGCTATATATGAAAACAATTGAAGTCTAGGGTATGTCCCCATTTAGCTATAGTAAGTAAATGTGTGTGTGTGTGTGTGTGTGTGTGTGTGTGTGTGTGTGTGTGTGTGTGTGTGTGTGTGTGTGTGTGTAAATATAGTTGACAGAGGTGTTGGATCAGACTGAGATAATGAGATATTAATCACAGGAAGTGGTATTCACATCTACATCTGTCTTCACATCCGGGCGGACAAACACTGCTCTTATCTCATGTCCCGTTTCTTAAGTCATCACCCCCATCCCTCGATCCACCCTATCGGTCTCTCCCCCAACAGCAAGATAAGAGAGAGATCGTGGAACACGTATAGAGGAAAAATGGACCATAGATAGAGCACAAATGGCACCTAGAGAAATGCCGATCTCCAGATATAGAGAGCATACAGTACCCGTCTGGCTTTTATTCAATTACACACACTGACGAGCATCAACAGCTCGGAGCTGATAATATAGAGGTGGAAAAGGCCTGGTTAACATGGATCTTGCACTGTGGAGGTTGTCGTCAAAGTAACTGCTCAACTGCCCTGTTGTAAACCCACCCGGCCCCACCTCCAGTGACCGTCCATGACCACCCTGTTGTTCTTGATAAGTGTTGCACCTCTTGCGAGACGGAGCGCTCGTGTTGGCCCCGTTCTTGGTCTCGGCGATGTGGTCAGCGTATGCTATGTGGCGATAGGACCAGAAAGAGATAGAGGGAGAGAAAGAGAGGTTAGCTGCCTGTATAGCTGCAGCCACTAAGTGAGCTTTGATAAAATGCACTTGGATGCTTTCTACTGCAATTTGTTGCTGCTTGTATGTTTCATGCATGTTGGGGCGGCTGTGGCTCAGGTGGTAGAGCGGGTCGGCTGCTAATCGCAGGGTTGGTGGTTGGGGTTCAATTCCTGGCCCACATGACTACACATGCCGAAGTGTCCTTGGGCAAGACACTGAACCCCAAGTTGCTCCCAATGGTAGGCTAGTGCCTTGCATGGCAGCTCTGCCACCATTGGTGTATGAATTTGTGTGTGAATGGGTGATTGGGACACAGTGTAAAGCGCTTTGGTAGGTTAGAAAAAGCGCTATATAAGTGCAGACCATTTACCATTTAAGTAGGGTTAGGACTAGGTTTGTAGAACTCATGCACTATATTCTTATGTCATGTTCACACTCAAATTTCTATTAAAAATGCGTTCATTTAGCTACATTTAAGCCCCTAATCGACTCTAGAACAGCATTTTCCTCCACCAGTGTTATGAACACACTCTCCATAACCTGCTTACTTTGGATAATGATGATGTTAAGAATTGAAAACGGAGTTCTCAAACATGGTTTTAGACTTCAGAAGCAATTGCTTTTTGGTTGGAGTTTGGGCATGAGCTGCGATGAGAACCAATAAGGTTTGATGTTATCAACAAGAGCTCATTTACATGGACACCAGAAAGTCTTTCATTGAGAGAAAGCTGGTTAAAGGAATATTCCAGGTTCAGTACAAGTTAAGCTCAGTCGACAGTAGTTAAACTTCACTTGTCCTCGAATCTTGATTACAGCGAGACACTTACAAAGAAAGTGTATGGGGCCAATCCGTAAACATTCAAATTCACACCGTTTCAAAAGTATAGCCACAAGACATAAATAATATGCATGCTAATGTGATTCAAGTGTGAGAAAATCACTTTCCTTTTCTGTGTAAATTTATACTAAATTTTACAACTTTGTTGTCATGATGACGCAATGCCTTAAATCCTAAAACCCTTAAATGACCATAAAAACGACGATTTATACAATATAATATACGGGTTGTGCTTTTATTGTGATTGAGTGCATTTATAAAATAATAAACATCACATTTCTCCCTTTAAAACCCTCCAAAACTTTAGCCCATTCACTTTCATTATAATCCCTTAAATTGGGAAATCGTCATTCGCCTTAACTTGATGTTTCATAACGTTTTAGAATGCCGCTTTATGTGTAAACCCTGCAATAAACTAAATTCCCAATGAGCTCCAAGTCCTTGTGGTGGTGTAGTGACTCAGTTGCCTCCACGTCTGAGGCCGTTAATCCGCACATCTTATCACGTGGCTTGTTGAGCACATTACCGTGGAGACGTAGCACATGAGGAGGCTCACGTTATTCTCGGCAGCATCCACGCACAACTCACCATGCTCCCCACCAAGAGTGAGAACCACATTATAGTGACCATGAGGTGGTTAACTCAACGTGACTCTACCCACCTTAGCAACCGGGCCAATTTGGTTGCTGAGTCATTCAGCACACCCTAGATTCGAACTAACGACTCCAGGTAAAATTCCTTAAAATTTTGACTGAAGCTGGAACATCATTAGGATCCTTTCTACAGCACAGCGAGAAGACATAAATAATATAATATTCTCATGCGTGAAGCTCAAGTTATTGTAAGTCAAATGATGACATATTTTACTTTAATTTATGAGAAATATACTGTATGTTTGACTACTAAAAGCCAACATTCGATCCCTAACTAGCCCTTACGTGAAAACATAATTTGGGTTAAATTTGAAAACCTAATTGTTACCATCCTGGCATAGGTTATCATAGTAACCCTGTTACCCTATTTATTTACATGAGGATTATTATTTATTTTACCCATTTATTATATATGAGGTGTGCACTTTTTGCAACCCTGTTCCCTGTAATTTTTGTAACAGGGTTGTAATAAAAGTTGTAAACATCATATAAAACTAGATAGGTACATTTCCTGAAGAAAATGTGAGTGGCGCTTGCCATGGCAAAACTCGTCAAATAGCATTTTCTAACTTGTTGCTAAGCACTAAAATAATAGTTATAGAATGTTGCTAGCATGTGTTTTTCATGATGGTAGCTTGTAGATGTTATGTTTGTGTTAGCATGAGGCTAGCACATTTTTAGCATGTTTTAGCACTTCGCTAGGAGATGCTAGCATGTGTTAACATGATGCTAGCACGTTTTTAGCATGTTTTAGGACTTCGCTAGGCAATGCTAACATGTGTTAGCATGATGCTAGCATGTTTTTAGCATGTTTTAACACTTTGCTAGGCGATGCTAACGTGTGTTAGCATGATGCTAGCACGTTTTAGGGTGTGGCTATGAAGATTTTAGGTCATTACTTATTGGCTGCTTGATAATATATATCCTCTGAGGGAGAGAGAGAGGGAGAGACGCAGGGCTGTCAGGCCCTTTTTGTCTGTGTGTGTGAAAACGTCAGTTGAGATTAAAATTTCTGAACATTCCACAATGTTAAGTCATTGGGACTATTTTGGCCACTTTTTCGTCCGCTGTGCGAACATCATACACCCGATCGCTTAGAAAAGATATAGCACACCTCTCCTCAATGAGCCGCACGATTTGACGCCTCACTCAGGGGTCTGTGACAAAAGCAGCGGGAGGAGTTTGTGTGGAATAATAAGAAGAAGAATGCAAGAGAACAATAGTGATGCCTTGCCTTTGGCAAGCACCACTAATAAATCAAATAAAACAGCTCATATAATATTTAGTTTGACCACATGAGTCAAACAAAATGTTTTCTGAAAGTTAAGTACCATTTCTGATCTTCTGACGCCTACAACGTTCCAGACCCAATTCTGTACCCTATTCATGGAAAGAGTCTGCTGGTGTTGAAGGGAAACAAACATTACACTCTCACCCCAGTAATTGGCAGTGTGGGCCAAAATAGAAATCTTTCAATTTAAAAACATAAAAGCGTTGAAGTGTACGAGAGTATTGTTGTTATTGCGCTGCTACTTCAGTGTGCTCACAGAGGGTATCATTAATTCTAATATATAGTTTTAAAACAACACTGATGAAACAAGTGTGCTAAGTGGCTATTTATTACTGTCGAGCTGGGAGGCAGTTTAATACAATAAATGCTGAGGATAAATATTAGACACCAAACTAAAGGGCATAGTTTACCACCAAAAAATGTCTTTCATAATTTTCTCACCCTATGTTTTTCCTAACCCATGACATTCTTTCTTCTGTGGAACACAATAGACATCTAAAGACATCATAAATGGTTTATCTAAATTGTTTGACGTTGTGACAGTTTTTAAACCAACCAATATTAATTTGAACAATCACTTCTAGTAAACGCCACTGACATTTTTGTAATCTTGTGCTACTGACTGTAGATCCGTTTTGTCCTGATTTGTTTACATATGAGAATAGGATTTGTCTGAATTAAACTGGTCCTGGATCAGTTCTTTCTCTGCCCTCCTCACACAAGACTCTCGCTGGGTTGCTTTTCTCTCCTGAGCACAAACGACTGAATCATCGACAGGGATGCCGTCGTATTCTGGGCAATAATTGTAATTCTCAGAGCCAATGAAAGAGCTTGTTATGTTTGTTAATTAAAACCACAATCAAATTTCTCCCTTCAACCATCTGCCAAAGGAGTTCTCAGTGCAATTCAATCACACCTACAACACACAAACACAGGGGAGAACAGAATGAAGGGGTGGAATTGGTAGGCACATGCTTGACTATTGTGGCTGAAGTTGTTGCTTTTTTGTACCCAGTAGATAAAATGGATGGCAAGAGGGGCATGTATTTGTCTTGAGAATATAGTTTTAGAGGTAATTATTTACTCTCCCTTCTAAAACATGTAATTTGGGGTTAGGGTTAGGATGCTGCTTTAGAAGGTAACTGCCTATAGACAGTATACAGCTAGGTTTTGAAAGCATGCATTTAAATGTAAATGTGTGCATGTGTGCATTTTGCATTGTGTTTGTATGTGTCAGTCACCATTTCCTCTGAGTGTATTGACTGATTCCGTATTCTTTTATTACCTTTGAATTGCTGTGTGATTTTACACAAGAGCTGCCACTACAGATCTGCTTGCCTTAATGGGGAAACCGAATAGACACACATACATATACACAACTTGTCACCGCTGATAACCCCTACCACAGTAATGGCCTTTGTTTGTTGTCCTTGTACCCTTCAACGCTTACTATTCACCGGTCTGTTATATAATAGCACATACGTGTACGACGGATGTTCACCCGTCGGAATGATCGGGTTACATCCACAACAGAGACGGAGAGTGAACCAACCTCTGAAGCGTCAGCCGCGAGTGCTCTCTCCACGAGGGCGGTGTTATTGTCCTCGAAACGAGCATAAAATGTATTAAGTTCGTCCGGGAGAGATGCAGTGGTGTTCATGGCGGAGTCTTTATTCCGTTTGTAGTCCGTGATGGTGTTAATTCCCTGCCACATACTTCTGGAGTCAGTGGTGTTGAACTGACCTTCAAGTTTGTGCCTGTACTGGCGTTTGGCTGCACTGATAGAGTTACGGAGGGCATAACTGGCTTGTTTACGCTCCCCCGTGTTAGAAGAATTAAAAGCGGAGGTCCGCGCATTGAGTGCCGCGTGAACATCGCCATTAACCCATGGTTTCTGGTTGGGGTATATCCGTATTGTTTTGGTCGGAACAACATCCTTTACGCACTTCCTGATGAAACACATTATGCTGTCAGCGTAAACCTCAATGTCGTCATAAGAGGCGGACCGGAACAGCTCCCAGTCCGCGTGATCAAAACAGTCTTGTAGCGCAGAGTCTGATTGGTCTGACCAGCACTGGATCGTTCTGAGGGTGGGTGCTTCCCGTTTCAGTTTCTGCCTGTAAGTGGGCAAAAGCAGAACGGAAGCGTGGTCCGATTTGCCAAATGGGGGCGGGGGAGGGATTTGTAGCCATCCCGGAAAGGAGAGTAACAATGATCTAAAACCCGGTCCCCAACTTTATGTGTTGGTGGTATTTTGGAGTGATTGTTTTGAAGTTGGCTTTGTTAAAGTCCCCGGTAACAATGAATGCAGCCTCAGGGTGCGCGGTTTCCTGCTCACTTATACACCCATACAGTTCCCTGAGTGCCCGGTCTGTGTCGGCTTGTGGGGGGGATGTACACAGCTGTGATGATGACCGCTGTGAATTCCCTCGATAGCCAGAATGGTCGACACAGAAGCATGAGATATTCCAGATCAGGAGAGCAGAAAGACTTGATGAAATGTACACTCACCTAAAGGATTATTAGGAACACCTGATCAATTTCTCATTAATGCAATTATCTAATCAACCAATCACATGGCAGTTGCTTCAATGCATTTAGGGGTGTGGTCCTGGTCAAGACAATCTCCTGAACTCCAAACTGAATGTCAGAATGGGAAAGAAAGGTGATTTAAGCCATTTTGAGCGTGGCATGGTTGTTTGTGCCAGACGGGCCGGTCTGAGTATTTCACAATCTGCTCAGTTACTGGGATTTTCACGCACAACCATTTCTAGGGTTTACAAAGAATGGTGTGAAAAGGGAAAAACATCCAGTATGCGGCAGTCCTGTGGGCGAAAATGCCTTGTTGATGCTAGAGGTCAGAGGAGAATGGGCCGACTGATTCAAGCTGATAGAAGGGCAACTTTGCCTGAAATAACCACTCGTTACAACCGAGGTATGCAGCAAAGCATTTGTGAAGCCACAACACGCACAACCTTGAGGCGGATGGGTTACAACAGCAGAAGACCCCACAGGGTACCACTCATCTTCACTACAAATAGGAAAAAGAGGCTACAATTTGCAAGAGCTCACCAAAATTGGACAGTTGAAGACTGGAAAAATGTTGCCTGGTCTGATGAGTCTCGATTTCTGTTGAGACATTCAGATGGTAGAGTCAGAATTTGGCGTAAACAGAATGAGAACATTCTCATTCTGTGCTTTGTTACCACTGTGCAGGCTGGTGGTGGTGGTGTAATGGTGTGGGGGATGTTTTCTTGGCACACTTTAGGCCCCTTAGTGCCAATTGGGCATCGTTTAAATGCCACGGCCTTCCTGAGCATTGTTTCTGACCATGTCCATCCCTTTATGGCCACCATGTACCCATCCTCTGATGTTAAAACATAACAATCAAAATCCACGTACCTACGTTTATGTCTACGTCTGGACTGGCATTCTAGCGTACTTCTTACCACAGTAAATACTGAATACTGCTAACTATTTGTTTTTCAATAGCATGTGAAACATATTATGCAGCAATTATCCAGTAGTATGCTACATGCATGATTTATTTTAGTGAGAGCAGTCCAGGTATCATCTTAGAAATTAAAAATGGTTACTTTACATTTATCTTACATTTTTACATTCATAATCGTTCCAAATCCCAGCCCGTAATTCTACCGTATTCTATGCTGTCAACTCTTTTTAATATTTAAGGATGTTTACGCTCAAAATTCAATATGGTCTTGCAAATCAATCAGACTGAAATATACATTTTCCCTCCAAAGACAACGCAGCTACTTTAAATGCACCTCCACCTTTCATCATAACAAGAATTTCACTGTGAGATTTAGCTTGTTTTGTCATCATTTTGTGGAAATGTTGAACAATTTCACTTCTGTTCTGCTCTGTCTCTAATAGCATCTCCTGTTATCTTTTTTAAACAATTACAGTGTGTACTTAGTGTGCATGCGTGTGTTTCTGTGCATGAATGGCTCCACTCTTGTTTCCAGAAGATATGAAATTGAGGCTGTGCAAACAGTGAAAGAAAAGGTCTGTGTAATGATAACTGATGGTGATAATTGCTGGATGCTTTGTTAATATATGCTTGTGCATTCATTTAAGGGTGTACAAAGACATCCATCCCAAAAAATAAACAGTTGGATAGATGATTTACTGCCATTATCTTATAATCAAATCTGCACAAATCAAATTGTATATAGATTAAAACATCTATTATCATAATTACAATGCATCAAACTGGCAATAATGGACTAAATAATAATGTTACTTTCACATACTGTTGTGAACAGCATAACTCAATGTAGGACAGTAAACTCTCTATGAAGCTGCTGGTTTCTTTATGCAGAATTGTGATAAGGGTTGGCTGTGTGTGCGCGTGAGCCCGTGCGTGCTTGTGTGTGTGTGTGGGGGGGTGCAGGTTTAAGTGGTTTACAAAGACTTTTTTTTAATAGTTTACAAACTGGTAATTAGAAGGGTATTATGCTATAATTGTGGTTTATGAGGACATTTCTAGTGTCCCCATAATTCAAATGGTTTGGAAAACATACTAAACAATGTTTTATTGATAAGGTAAAAATGCAGAAAGTTTTTTGTGAGGGTTAGGTTTAGGGGTAGGGGATAGAATCTATAGTTTGTACAGACTAAAAATCATTATGTCTATGGTGGGTCCTCATAATGATAGCTGCACCAACATATGTGTGCGTGCATGCGTGCATGTGTGTGTGCGTGAGTTAAGTTTGTCAATCTTTTAACCTGTACAATAGAACACATACTTGTTTGCAGTATGCATTATGCACACAGTATGCACATTTTCCCAAAATACTATGTGTTTGGCTTGACCCTCCCTTTCTAGTGTGGTGAATGAACCAGAAGCAATATCAACAATGATTTTTAGCATCTGTTTCATGACTCATTATATGACTGGACTGCCACAATTTAAATAAAAGTGCATTTGAATCCATTGAGAGAACTACTGGTATTATCACACCAGGTTTTGCAGTGTGACACATTAAAAGAATAAAGTCTGTAAACACTTGTTTTCTTCATGTGTTTATTACTATATTAAAATGATTCATTTATTCAAATGTATTAATAAATGTACTTATTTTTTTTTTTACATAAAACAGAACATTAAAATGTACATAAATTTTAAAATGTATTGTTAAATATGACTCCAAAAGGATATGAAATTTATATCTGTCATGCATTCATTCATTTAAAGTTATGTTCAATGAAGAGTAATTTAAAATGCATGTTTGCATCTGTTTTTAATCAATTTTTTTTATTATTATCATTATTTTGCTATTTAACTAACTGGATTCCTCTCTCTGAATTAAAAATGCAACACAGTCATGCAACAACAACATAGCATACTACTAGCAGGAACATTTAGCAATGCATATTGTGGCGGAGTGAGCAAGCGACAAACACAGTGGTTGTGGTGTCAAGCTTCAGAGTGGCATTTACTGAAAATAATAATAAACATAAAATGTTCATAAATGGGGAAAATTGTGTCCAGGAGAAATGGTGTTTTAAATAAAGGTGGAATCTGGCATCCCGATGGTGAGACGGGACTCTGTGAAGGGCAGAGAAGTGTTCGACGAATGTCCAAGGCATGATCTGGTCCGATGGACGCATGCGCTCCCCTCCTAGGTCTGCAGTGCGAGGGGTGGCGGTGTCCTTGGCAGCCTGTCTTCACAGGCCCACGTTCGCAGGTGAGAGGGGAAGGCGGCCCGGCCTCTAGCCCCTCTGCCGCGATGTGTGCTGTTATCCCCCCAGCGACACATCTAAAGCTGCGTTCACACTGCCAGCTACTTTGTCGCTAAATGTCGCCAGTGGCTGGCGGATAGGTCGCTAGGGGTGTGTATGGAGAGTCTAAACATCACCGTTTCTTTACAATTAATATGATTATTAAAATATTAGGATTACGTGTGCTCTACTGTCTTCTCTCGTATTGGCTGTTGCTCCCGAAAGTCACTCTTCATTTGCATAAAGTTAAACATTTCTCAACTTTGTTGCGTAGCTGGACACGCCCACATCCGGTCACCGCCGCTCGTGCTGCCGGAAGTCACCAGCTCTCATTGAAAATGAATGAGATGAGGTTGTTTTGTCGCTGCGTGATGCTGGCAGTGTGAACGCAGCTTAACTCGCACCAGGGGTCCAAGGAGCAAGTTCGGTGACGCATCTAATTCGTCCTAACCCTCCCTGCTCTGGTCCTGGGCGTGCAAGGATGTCAGTGTGTGCACACATGGAGATTTGAAGCGAGCTTCAAAAGACAGCGGTGATGAAGCATTATTCACATCAGGTGTGCTTCATGTACCACTGTCAGAACAAGGCTTATTAATTATGCACCTCTTCTCGCTCTCCTGCCCAACACCCATCGTGAGCCTGGGTGAAGGGCGGCCTTAAGAGGAGGGGCGACAATGACGAGAGGGAGACTTAGAGATAAAATAGGGAGTTTCCAGTACATACAGATTATGCAATTGATTTTATGCATAAAAATAACATGCTGATATTACGACAGCAATACATAAACAAGCATTGAAATCGAATATATGAATGACTACGGTAAAAACTAATATTCCATTTTCAAAACCACCCTATACATTGAGGTCTCAGGTCAAATAAGGGGCTACACACTCCAAATAACCAAAGTCTGTGTCGTCAGAAAGTCTCCGCTGAAGGCTGATTGGAAATTCTCTTCTTCTCCTTGCAGATAAATTGTAATCCTTCACCCCAAAATTTATGGGTGCCATTTTTGCAAGAGCAATCAGCGCACACTTTCGAATAAGTGACCGCAGTGTCAGTCCTATTCTGCGGCGAGGCGCCCCGACGGGCAGTGAAGCGTCTCGACACCGATAGCGAACGCGCTCCTCCTGTGCCATCCAATTTATTAGTGTGATTAGTGTTGAGAGAGAAAATGTTTATTCAGAATGGGTTGTGAGTAAATTCTGCAAGATTAGAAAAAATCAGAACTGTATTATGGGAATGCACAGCAGTAATCTTATTTCAATTAATTACAAAAAGGTTTTGAAATAAAATACTGTTAAATACGTGACTATTGCTGCAGCGGAAGGGGGTAAATAGGTTATTATGTTAGTATGTGTCTGCATATTAATGCATAAATTGCTGTAATGTGCAAATAGTAGCCTGTATTTCACTCCAATACTGAAGTTTCCACTAAGTGCCTTTGATTGGCTGGCACTTGGGGTGAGAACTTTGCATGGTAATTAATTAGTCAAATTTTTTCCATTTGATAACAACAGGTCTGTCAAAGACTTTCACCACGTCCAGAATTGTATGGTACTTCTTTTCTAGTATATACACTGCAGAAATAGAAAAATTAGTATAGTAGTGTGCTATTCCAAACATTTCAGATGTTTTGGAGTGCTGTTGTTGCTACATTCAAATTTGCATAGTTATAGGGGTCATTGCATGAGGAATTACATTTTCCTTGATATTTTGAAATGAAAGAGGTAATTGTACTATAAAAAATATACTGTAAGTTTCAGAACTCAAAGCATCCTCCTCACTGTGAAAAGAGTATTTGTTGAAACCAAGCTGCCAAAACAACTCATTCTCGAATTCCTCCATATTGTGATGTCACTCTGTGGTAGTCATTTGCATCTGACTGCCTCCACAACAAAACATCAACGCCAAAGAGAGAGCCAATCATAACAGTGGGTGTTTACTTTTAAAGTCTTAAAGAAGAAGAAGCACCAAAACCAAGTGATTCTGAAAGAGGGTAAGAATGAGGGTGAAAAGACTGTTTTTTTGTGCAAAATAATTTACTTATATCATAAGTGATCCTCAAGCAACGTATTAAAAAAATTAAAAAAGACATGTCATGGACCCTTTAAAGTATGTACTTTGCTAGTGATGGTAAAGTACACAATTTTTTTTCTCCCCTTTCCTCCCCAATTTGGAATTCCCATGGAAGTCGTCGGGGTGGCGTAGTGACTCGCCTCAATCCGGGTGGCGGAGGATGAATGTCAGTTGCCTCAGCGTCTGAGACCTTCAATCCGTGTCAGTTGTCTCCATGTCTGAGACGGTCAATCCGCGCATCTTATCACGTGGCTTAGCGCGTGTGGAGGCTTCGCGCTATTCTCCAAGGCATCCATGCACAACACACCATGCGCCCCACAGAGAGCGAGAACCACACAATATAGTGACCAGGAGGAGGTTACCACTTGTGACTACCCTCCCTAGCAACTGCACCAATTTGGTTGCTTAGGAGACCTGGCTGGATTCACTCAGCACACCCTGGATTCGAACTCACGACTCCAGGGGTGGTCATCATCTTTACTCGCTGAGCTACCCAGGCCCCCAAAGTACATACTTTTAAGTGTGTATCAAAAGAGTACACCAGCTTTGGACATACTATGTCATAAAATGGGGTCTTGGTACCATATGAAACTTTTGTATTTGCATGTACTGTAAGTGTTACCGGCAAAATAAATTAATTGCCTTAAAATTCATTGTTACTTATTTTTTAGCTTCAAAATGCCCGACCAACGTCTCTGACTGAAACGTTGGCAACATATTATCGCATAGCATCCGAAATGTTGCTCTGGTTATTCTGAAATGCCCAAATTATTGGCTACTATTACATCCCTGAATTGTATGACTCGCTTTTGCTCCAAGACATCACATCTGCAGCTGAAAGCTAGCAAACAAAGTTTGTCAGAGTGTTTTGTCTGGGCGGTCTAAAATCACTTATACCAATCTTTTCTCACTATAAGTCGCTCTCCAAAATGTCCACAACTCTATGCCACACAAGCAGTGGAAAAAAAAGAGTCTTGCTCAAATACAGAGTCACCACACACTTGATTGGTTCGGCAGCCCACTCTTTATGAAGGACACAGAGACTGCGTGACAAATCACTTAATATCGCAGCGAGCGGGCAAAAGGATGCCAGAGCTCTTCAGACCATCAAACAGCAGGGGACAAGAAAGCATGACCAAGGACGAAACCGGGGTCACAACACAAGAAAGAGTTCCTGGTAAAATACAGGTGAGAAAACACACAAGGTTTAGGGTAGACTTCCAAGGTACCAAACGTTAAGAACAACGCTTCTCAAGAACAATTGTTGGTCTGTTCTAAATGGGACAGTAGGGATATAAGGATGCTAAACACAAACAATACAAATGCCACAAGCTATGTGCATAGTACACAAGTAGGAAAGCAAAGTAAATAGGCTTTTTAACTTTTAAATGGGAAGAGAAAAAGTTTCCCAAATCTTTTGGTCTTGACGCCAAAGGCCACTTGTCCAATCAAACTTTATAGTATTTTGGCATAAATCCATCTGTGAATTGGTAGAAGCGAGCCAAATTAGGCAAATTCTACCATGGACAGGTTACGTTACAGCCATTCAGCCTCAAAAAACATAAACTAAATTATGCAAAGTAAAAGAAAACACAACCTAGACTACACTAAATACATGTTCACTTGCATTCTTTTTTCATTCTTTTAAAACGCTCTGTTGGACACCATATTTATTCTTTTCAACAATTGCTGAACCCCACAAACAGGACTGTGTAATATCACAGGCAGTGAATAAAATCTATGCTTCACAAACCCACCAGAAGAAGACATCTTAAAGGTCAAAGTACACTTATGGACGAAACGTACTCTACACACGTACTTGAATGCAGATGCGAGCACTTGGCCACTGCATTGATATTACCGTGCGTTACCGTGGCGGGAACCTACCTCAGTACTCGAGGGGGATAGAGTTACCTTTTTAAACTGTGCTCTGCAATATTTATTTCAAAATGTTGCTCAGCCATGACATTAGTTTACTCTCAGTAAAAGTGGACAGTTCAAGTGGCAACCCTTGCAGCAATGTTGAAAATGCAACGCACAAATTGGGCTCTGACACATCTCAGAACACAACGACGTGTGAAATCAAGCTTGCATAGCAAGATTAATCTGCATTCATGTACTGGTGTAGAGTATGTTCCGACCTTTCGTTTTTGCCATGTGCTGTTCACTTTCGAGCATAGTCAAGACCTCAGACTTTCATAGTTTACTCTTTTGACCACATGACCGTACGGGTTTTTTCGATGCATGCAAACTATGACTGCTTTTTGGTACTCTTTAGTATAGTCAACAGCAGGTACATGTGCAGATGACACCCAAAGACGAGCACCATCCACATGTATCCCCTCTCTCTGTTCTTTTTCTTGGCACTTCTCCCAAGAGAACACACAGAGGTGGTGTACGAGCTTGCCTGCTTCCATAAACTACCTGCAAAGGCAGCTTTTTTCAGTTTTCATAAAGACACTTTTTGAGATGTTGTTTGGTAGTTTTCTTTAGGGACCGCCATTCCAAGTTGGAGACCATCAGGCCAACAAAAAAAGCAAAGATGCAAAGGGACATCTATTATCATCCTATGTGGCTTATCTTTCTAAATGTGTGACTTTGGGTCAATGCAATCAGTTCTGAGGGAATAGAAGTTTGCCTAAATTTAACGGCCGTTGTTTACCTTGTCTCATGAGCTCTCTTCTAACCAGAATGACAGAAATGTTGTATTTCTCTTCCATAAATCGGTGAACCAGCCATTTCTCTAGGTTTTGTCTGCAATGAAAGGCCATTTCTATTCACTAGCGATCAACCATGAAGAAGAACATTCGGTAGTTTTAAATAAAATACAATTTTCTCTCAATGCCTTTAAATCCAAGAGGCATTGCAAATTACGCAATCCAAAGTGTGTAGGGAAAATGACTTATGTCATTCGCAATGCTTCATATGAGTGAGTGGTCGCCACTGAGCACTTTTGCTTCCATTACAATTTCCACAGTAACTGCAACCTCTCTGATTGGTGGATCTCTCTTCTAGATTATAGGTAGTGTAGTGCTTCACCAGGAATTCAGCAGCTAAACAAGGTTTTAAAGTTGAAAGCACACTGACTTAGCTATAAAGAAGTATATAATCGATTACAAACTCATAGCACATGGTTTGTCTGTCTTGATCACTATAAATCTATATTTCTGTGGATAAAATATAATGTATATTTACCTCTGAAACCCTACTGTGCTCCATTAAGAAAGATCACAAACCTTCCTACAAGACTGGGTAAAGGAAATGCCTTCTTCAATGTCATTAACCCTGACATTTGGACCTCAAAATTCTGAATCGCTCAATTACTTTGGTGAAATTGCTAAGTAGTAGATGCATCTTCCCGAAGTCTACTTCAGCTTGGAAATAACCCCCAATTGTGTGTTAGGTCTCCCTGACCCCAACAAATGGCTGGCTGACAATGTCTTACAATTAAATGAGAGTAAAACTGAAGTCCTGATTCTCAGCCCCTCCAAGTCCTCTTTACCTGGACTAGGGCGGCTGTGGCTCAGTTGGTGGAGCGGGTCGGCCACTAATCGCAGGATTTGTGGTTCGAATCCCGGCCCACATGACCCCACATGCCGAAGTGTCCTTTGGCAAGACACTGAACCCCAAATTGCTTCCAATGGCAGGCTAGCGCCTTGCATGGCAGCTCTGCTGCCATTGGTGTATGAATTTGTGTATGAATGGGTGAATGAGTCACAGTGTAAAGTGCTTTGAATACCGTCAAGGTTAAAAAGGCGCTATATAAGTGCAGACCATTTACTAGGTCCGCTACCGTTAAATGTGCAAGATCCTTGGACATTTAACCATATTCCAATGAGCCTTGGAGTGATCTTGGACTCATCACTACTTTTAAATAGACAGATCAGTGCTGTTGTTAAGAGCCGCTTTTTTCCATCTGAGATCAATTACAAAAGTAAAACACTTTCTCTCTAAATCAGATTTAGTAATTGTGATTCATTCGCTAATATCGTAAAGGTTAGATTACTGCAACTCATTGTCCAGAATGCAGCCGTTAGGCTCCTTATAGGGTCTAGAAAGTTTGACCACATTACACCAGTATTAGCATACACTGGCTCCCCATAAAATGGAGGATAGGTTTTAAAATTCTGCTCCATGTATATAAAGCTCTATCTGGTCTCGAACCTCAATATCTCTGTGACCTTCTTGTCCTTATTCTCTTACTAGAGCATTTAGGTCTGCTGACCAATGCCTGCTAAATGTTCCTCGTTGACGCTACAAATTGAAGGGCGATCGGGCATTTGCTATTATAGACCCCAAACTCTGGAACAAGCTTCCACTTCATATCAGGACAGCTCCAACACTATGCCTTTTTAAATCTGCTTTAAAAAATATATATTCATTTTCTTTTGAATACATTTTAATTAGGGATATAGATTTTAGACATCAGTATTTATATAAGGGTATATTATGCATATTATGTTGTGACTGAATTATGTATTTTAAATCCCTTTGGGTCAACTCCTGATGTTATAAATGTCCTCTATAAATAAAGGCTGAGTTGAGAAATATCAAAACTACACTGCTTAAAATTGGCCTACCTACATATATACACTTTATATAACACATCAAATGTGACATTTTGCACCTAGTGAAATCTGAAATGAAATTAAAATGGAGTGTTACTATATACTTTGAGAAAGCTAACCAAACACATTAGCTCTTAACCTCTCCAACAAAAGCTTTAGCTCTTGCCAGAGGGATATTCCTTGGGTTACTAGGCTCAAATGCAGCAAACCTTGGCTTCTGGCTACAGTTGCATATTCCACAATGTTCAGCAATTCAAGATGAACAAGCTTAGAGTGATACCTAGCAGCCATTATTTTGTTAGAACAGAGAAAGCATTTGTTGCTTAATGTTTGCAGTTTGCAACACTATATAAGATACTGAAACTCCCAATCAAATATTTGAGGAAAATACAACAGTATGAATATTCACAACACAAGTTGCATACATTAATTAAAATAATAAGAATAATGAGATACGTGGCAATATTGTGTCTTTTCATTTCAAAACTCTCTGTAGGCTACTAGTTTCTTGTGGGACCATTTGTCCCACAAGACCAGAATATATTAAAGACTTGGTGTTTGGTTACGATTTTTTGACCCTGACCAGGAAGCAACCATTTTGCAACTCACTTAAAGGGTAACTAAACACCTGCTCAGAGTCTGACTCCACCCACTAGAAATATTTGAAAATGCTGGAAAAGTGGGCAGACCCCGGCGGGGATAGAGGGAACGAACCGAGTGCTGGGCTGGGCTGGGCTGGGCTGGGCTGGGCTGAGACTCGTAGTGACGGATTAATTGACAGCTGCTGTCAGACTCTATGTTATTATTATTCCTCACACGGTCGCAAGACGACATGCAAGACGAATCTGGCGTGGTGAGCTGGAACCTGCTTACGTCAGCTGTCACCGCTTACGTCACGAAGTACCGCAACAGCCAATAGGAAAATTCAACTGCAGTAGCCACCGTTCAACCTGAAGAGGGCAGCACTCAGACGTTTTTACACCATATATTGTAGAATTAAAACACTTTATACACAAATGTCAAAAACATTACTTGAATCAATGACCAGTACTAATAAAGCCCCATTCTTACAGATCATTAACTAAAAAAAGTTGGTTTAGGGTTTAGTTACCCTTTAAAATACCTGGAGCACCTTATCAACAGCATGGCAACATTACAGCAACCAACCATGACACCCAGCAGAACCTACAGAAGTGATAAATGGTGTTTCGTGCACAAATAGGTATGCATTGTTGCCTCGCATTTATGAGTCAATCTATAATTAAACCCTAGGCCAAATCGGCTCCATTTAGTACTTGCTTAAAGGTCCTAATAAATTATTATGTTGCATGTTTGGCAATTTAGCAAGCCTCAACTACTCTAGAATAATGAAATGGATACAGAATAATACATTTGTTATTTAGTTCAGACCCTGCTGAAGAAAATAAAAACAGCTTAAACCTTGATGTTTTATAGTCTTAGCTAGTCCTACGAACGATGGCAGGGGAAGAACCATTCATATTTATACAAGCACTTCATGTCTGGTTAGAGTTAGGTTAAGGGACTGGTTTAGAGGGGTCTCCCAGCTTAAACCAGTTAAAACCAGCAAACCATTTTTTTTTCCCTCAGCAGGTACAACGAGTATGTTACCTCACTTTTATACTCGCTGTCTCCACAAAATCTTTGAAGTATATTGAATCGACTTCGAACTGATAGTCCTCGCTGCCATTACTGTTTACATGAAAGTGTGCTTATACTGCCATCTAGTGTATTGAATCAAAGCAATATATACACACTTAAACATAGGCCACGAACACAAACAATATTACCTTTTAATAGTGCTTGCAAGGCAATTGTGTTGATATTCCTCAAACATTCTGTTTTTATTCTTCTTCACCATTTTCTGCAATTAATCCAACTCAAAAGAAGAAATGAAGGGATTTAAAATGGCTGTTTTGACATGTGATATTGAAACGGAGTTGGGTGGGGAGAAAATATGAGAAAATAGCCATTAGATTTCTGTTTATATCGAAGCTGAAATTTTTTTTACAGAGATATATGGTTTAAGAGGAAGGGACATTTTCAATTGGACAACAAAATTTCATTTGTCTCAAGTTTTAGGAGTATATAAGCATATCAGCAATATACGCATTTAAATTTCATAACAAATTTCTATTAAATTGAATTGAGTCATCTTTAATCTTAAATTGACACATTTCAATATTTAAACTCCAGCATTTTGTAGATGGTCCAAAAAAAATAATATTTGTCGAAATACAAATATCATTTTTCAATTTCAAAGATTTTAAGTGAACAACTTAAGAAACTGTATGAACAAGCGATCATAAAAGAGAACATGAAAAAATACTTTGTGATGTGACAATATCAATGTTGTTTATTCCATGTATTCCATAGGATTTCACTGATTTGATGCATTCTCAGTGTGGGTTTAGCATATTCTCATGTAGCACATAAAAACTCTGGAAAAATGATTGAATGGCATCACACTTATAAGATGTTATAAAGATTATTAAGCAAGCAAGTATTCATTTAGCAGGCACTTTTATCCAAAGTGTCTCCCAGTACACTTGTTAAAGAGAAAATTGCCCTTGTGAACCCGCAGTGGATCCTTCCTTCGTGGTTTGAACCCAGCAAACCTTCTGTTTACCCACCCCAAGCTTCAATCACTCCAGTCATCCGGTCTGCTGAAAGTTCTGTTATGTAAATGACTCAGGAACTGGTTTCTGGCATTGTTCACCTCCCCAGCCTGGAAAACACTGACACTTAAAATCAGCTGAAAAAGTCTTGTGTCCTCCACAACCGTCCTAAACCTTCTGTGAGCTACAAAAGATGGACCCTTAGTTACGTGGCCGGGCAGCTTGGTTCTGTGAATGATGGACCATACGGACGGGTCAAGATGCAGGTATGTCTCGATGCTCGAGTTCCGTCTGACACATCGCCCCTGGGACGAGCACAAGGTCTGGCTGCAGAGAAATGCCGCTTCTGTCACGTTCACAATGTAGCGACCGAGTGTGTCATCCAGGTAATCTCGAACTGCTTCACAGGCTTTCTAAACAAAATTAATGGAGATATCAGCATATATTAGCATAGGCCATCAATAAACCCACAACGTTTGCCTATCAATACATTAAACAGAAGTGTATTTTTGAAATTATTTGAGTGCAAGTCATTCCCTACCTTCGTTTGTGAGTAGTTTGCATCTCCCCAAAGTACAACACCTCCAACTCCTAGCGCTACACTTTCACCAATAGTGTGAACCAAGTCTTCCTACAAAACACAAGTTAGTTAGCTGTACCATCGATTAACAACCGCAGAGCCAGTGGCATAGCCAAATTAAACCCATGCCCACCTAGAAAATTAGATATTATTCTTTGACTTTAAATATATATTTATATAATACATAACATTCATAAATTCTGATTTCTGTAAGTGTGAAAGAACTGTTTGATTGTGCTGCTTCTCTGTTGTTAAGTAAAATTGGGGCGAAACTTGGTCCATAAATTTTTTTGAGGCCCAACCAAAAGTAATTTCCTGGCTACGCCCTCGCTTGGAAATCACAGTAAGTCTGTCTTTAAAAGTTTAGAAGTTATCGTTAAAAATCAATGCCCCTATGCAAAAAATTAATGGAAGTTTTACCGGAACCAGACTATTGTGAACTGTAGCATTCTGAACTGACCTGAGACAGAAACTCCATAGAGTGTGTGTAGGCAATCCGGGCATAAGGAAACACAGATGGCGGTCTGTGGGCGGTCTGTTCTCTCACCCTAATGGCCTCCAGGACACGATGACGGCTGTACAGCATAATATCACGATCGCGACCCTTGAGCCCCAAATCTAGATAGATATCGGGGTACAGGGCCGTGCTGACTTTCCAAAGCCAAGCGAGTTTATCATTCCTCTTCATTTCCAGAGGTGGACACTCACCTGTATAAGTTGTATTCTTCTTGTACTGATAATTGTAGCAGCAGGGAAAACCATAAAACCCCCATAATCCTCCAGAGCGCTTTGTGCGGCCCAGTTTTAATGTCTCTTCCATGAACGCCCGTGAAGCTTCCTCAAATTCCTTAACAGCTTCTGCTTCTATTTGATCTGGATTCCAGGTAGGATGTTTGGCCTTAACTAACGCTCTTGAACCCAGCCAATACATTTCCTTAGTGTCCCAGTTACGTTCCCAAAGTGGCCGCCACTTCTCCCAGTCGATGACGGCGAGTCCGTGAAAGTCACGATCAGGGATGTCCAACCGCAAGTCATTGTCGGCCTTCCAGAGATGCTGGTTTAGGCTGGCATTCTGAGGAACACCACCATAAACTGGTTCATGGAGAAAATTGTAGAATGGATACTGTCCCAACTTATCAGAGTAGAAAATGGTGATGTTGTCACCCATGAAGGTCTGGTTGCGATTGTGGACAATGTCAAAGACGCTCAAGTCCAGGTTGACCCCGAATTGAGATGCACAGCGCTCAGTAGGTGCATTCCACACGGTGAAAAATGGGAGATGGGTTAGGAGGTAGGGCAAGGTAGGAGGGTGGCCAATGATGGGGCATATCAAAGAGACCCAAAAGAACACCAGAAGACACGTCCAATGCTGACGCCCTTCCATGCCTGGCAACAGTTTACACGGACCTGCAATGACAGGCATGCAAAGAATTTAGCATCCAGCTCAACACTTGATGGTACATGAGCCGAGGCAATTTAAATGGAAATGAAGCTGAGCTACAGTCTAATTTCAAAAGCTAATTTCAATGATGAGAGGCAATTTTTTGAACAAAGGTGTACTTTATCCAGAACAACTCATTATCCATAATAATCATCCACTTCAAGAAACACTACATTAAGAGTGTATGTGCGAGCAGACCTTTTCCATGAAAGATGTCTCATGCAGATGTCTCATAATTAGCTATAATATACATTATTTTTCCTTTCAAAAGGAAACCCAGTGGTCGCATACAGTTTGGGGATGTTAACTACGACAGACACTATGTTAATGCCATTATATATGAATATGGTAATCAGTACATCAATGAACTATGGTATTACCATTTGATACCTTCTCTGCACCATGGTATTTGAATGTATACCATGGTACTAAATGATTAGCATATTCCCATTAAGCAAAAAATACTGTGGTGGTGCCATTGGTCAGATATGATATCAGATGGTACTGTAATTCATGTACCATGGTATTTACAAAGTACTCCAACCCTGATAGCATACGTACATCACCCAGACATCTATTTGATGAGTGCATTTACATTTGGAAGACATATTTGTTACGTTGTTTGCTCATCTGCAACAGGGGCGTGTCTAGGGGTAGGCTGGGGGAGGCAGTGCCTCCCCTAGGATAAGCTCTGCTTCCCCTGAGAATTTGAGAAATAATCTGTCCATCTGTTGTTTTGAGTGTAGCCTCAAATGTATTTTGAATAGTTGACTGGCAAATATGAAACCGGACAAAAGCCTATGTAAACCCCCGAAATCATAAGTTGCCTTATTTCATTGTGCTTTGGCTTTGCACATACTCAGAGCCGGCCCAAGGCATAAGCGAACTAAGCGGCTGCTTAGGGCCCCGGGGGCCACCAGGAGCACTTTTTTTTTTTTTTGTGATTATACTGTCAATGGACAATGGTAATTATACAAAAACGCAATATTATGTTAACGGGCTGCAGGATGCAAGCACATTCAGACAGCAAAACAGCAATGTCACAAAAAAGGACATATCCTCTGGTGCAAAGAAAAGGAAAAAGAAGAAAACAGAGGAAGAGAAAAAAACAGCCCGATAAAGGTATGTTAAGTAGCTAGGCTAAGTTACGAGCTAACATTAGCTGGCTAGTTAGTTAACATAGCCTATGTAGCATATCTTCTTTTTTAGGAAAGTTTGATTACTCATTCGTAAATAGCCTTGACATCTTAATATATTATTAGTATAACATATTACTTAGCAAGTTTTAGATTAAAATTTTTGTCTTCTGTGTAAAAGTAACTTTTCCTGGGTATATATTTTTGTAATAAAAATAAGCTTCTGTTCCATAAACTTTGTACTGATAACTTAACATTATTTACATTAGTCTACCATTTTAGGGTCTTTGCTATTATATTCCAATATCATTATGCCTCAATTAGCTAGTTATAAATTAAGAGTTGTTGTTTTAGGAGTACAGATGGCTTGCTACTGTGTATAATAATTTGTGTTGAGAAAATAACATATTTTGTCAAATATTCTGTCAAATATGTACTCTTATGAAACTTCCCTAGGAGCACTGTTGAAATATTTTGGACGTGGGGCACAACCAACGCCACCTGCCCCAAGTTCCAGTGCTACAGCTGATGATGATTTTTCAACAAACCCAGATCATTATATTTATATGGATAAACCATGCCTTTGCATTACCTTCTAATATGACATCTAACATGGCTAGCTTTTATTATTATTTTCATCTTTCATCAGGTCCATCCTCTGCATGTGAGGAGCACTTCCCAGCACGTGCATCCACTGATGTTGTCATCTATCCTGTCAGACTCAGAAAGGACTGATCTGGTAAGCAGAGTGCCACTGCCTATAAAGGAAAACTTCACATTCCCTTGTGAAACCTGATGGCCGAAGCTTCCACTACCACTACACCTACAGAAAGTTAATTAATGGGGAAACAATGTAAGTGGAGCTGCTCACTTATTCAAAAAGAAATGATACTGTCTACAGCTTCTGCTGCAAATTGTTCTCTAGGAAGTACACAAAACTGGTAACAGAGGATCAACAGGATTGGGTAAATACAGGTGTGCTACTGTTACATTTAAAACTGTAGAAGGGTAAAATTATGCCAGGCAGACATTGGTATGTTGTAAGCAACACAACTACAACTAATCAAATTGATAAGGGGTGTGTTAGATTTATAGTGTGCAAATAATCAAGCATTGACAATATTCAATCATATTGGCGGCACCGAGGGGGCCCCAAATCAAATTCTGCTTAGGGCCCCATAAAGGCTTGGGCCGGCCCTGCACATACTGCATACAGCCTGTAAAAATAGACATAGGCATAATCTAGCCTATAGAATAAGTTCCTTTGCTGTCGGTAGCCTATGGGCGACTCCGTTTCTTCCTCTCTGTTGAATATGCAGCAGGTAGAGGAGGAGCTTGCACAGTTGTTGACATCAACTAACGTTACTTAGTGGCGAGTTAACGGCAATTAGCAGGAAAGACAGCAAAAATTAAGCAAATGAGGCTTTGGGGATTTTTCCGAAAGAAGTCAGTGTGTAAGAATTCACATTTGTTTTTGTCCTTAAAGTCTTAAGATCATCATCTAGCTGGCTTTCACCCACAGTAGGCTAAACCTCAAGAGTTGTAGCCTCTAACCTCCTCGTTTAGATTGACGCAGCTTAGTAGCTCCGAGTTAACGCAGTCGCCTCTCACGCCGGAATCCGCGGTTAGAGCCCCATTCGGAGCGTACTTTTCTTGTTTCTCAGGTGTTGTTTTCGCTAAGGATAACCAATAAGCATTAACATTAAATGTATGTGTGACTTGTTTTGTGATATTAGTTTGTAGGAATACACTTTGATTTGATTAAATGGTTTTGTAGAGTGTAGCAAAGATGAGCAACAGACTGAGGAGCAGTAGCTGTGCCAGAATCAGGCATGGAAACTGGTAACAATTAATAAGTCACTTATTAATTGAAAGTTAAGAGTGAAACATTGTTTATCTCAATGATCCTAATGAAAGGATTTTGACAGATGAATTATTCTCATAGAGATGATGAGAATTATATACAGTTCGATGCCATGGTGTCAATGAACTTAGACTAAAGTCATTCATGTATTGCTTTAACTTAGGATCTTATACATCATTTTGACTATTTATGTCAAAAAATATAAATTATTTATATTCAATATTTTTTTTACCTCACTTTACTCACTATAATATAACTTGAAAATTCAAGAATCATGATAGATCTAAGGGCAATCCCACTGATCTGCTCTTCCCAATACATTTTCTTCAATGGTATTGGTCTACAATTTGACATATGTAGCACTTGATGAATTAGTTGTTTGAAGCTGATTTGCAATAAGTTATGTGCTGTATCTGTTCTTTTGCATCACAGATGATTCAGGGAGGAGAGAGGATGTTGAGGATAGTACTAGAGTGGAAGATTTAGGAACTGTAGAAACAGGCCCAGCCAGAGCAAAACTCAAAGAATACCCTCTCACCAGCTTTGGACTACAGAGAAGTGGTTGCTAGTGTGAAAATAAAATTGTCTGGGCTAAGCCCCGGATGTCCTTCAATGCTGGAAACGCCTCTGCATCTGATGATAAATTACAATTTAAAAGTGGATTGTTTTGTGCATATTTTTCCATCGCTAGCAGATGAGTGAGGTCTGACACAACAAAAATCCAGTTTAAGCCCTATAGTCTAATAGGGGCCCTGTGCCTATCTCTGGGTTCCTGGCTTAGAAAAAGATATGCACTAAAACAGATTGTGTGTAGTATAGCTTAATTTTGCGCCGATTTTTTGTGAAATGTGATGCTTTCCAGACGAAAAGATCCAAACCAGACGTCTTGGATATGTGTGCTGTCTGGGATTGTAATACCATGGCACCATGTCCATAAAACCATCATACTAACATGGTACTTTTTTGTTAGAGAATGAAGAAAATTATTTGACAGTTACCCTTCAGCCACAGTAACAAGATATTAATAGCAACCTACATCACAGATTTTTAATGACTTCCTCTGTGAAGGCTGAGTCCTTCCTGTTAAGAAACTACTATTGTTTTTTCAGAAGTGTACCTTTGGTAATACCATGGTAATGTACCATGTAAATACTATGATAAATGTATAAGGTATTGTAAATTTTTTTCTCTTGTTTTTCACAATTCCTGACATTTAATAATAGAAAACATTCCCTGTCTTAGGTCAGTTAGGATCACTACTTTATTTTAAGAATGTAAAAGTCAGAATAATAGTAGAGAGAATGATTTATTCCACCTTTCATTTCTTTTATCACATTCCAAGTGGGTAAGAAGTTTACATACACATTGTTAGTATTTGGGCGCATTGCCTTTAAATTGTTTAACTTGGGTCAAATGTTTTGGGGAGCCTTCCACAAGCTTCACACAAGATGTTGCTGGAGAACAGAACTGGAGTAACTGAGTCAGGTTTGTAGGCCTCCTTGCTCACACAGGCTTTTTCAGTTCTGCACTCAAATTTTCAGATTCAGGAATCAGATTGAGGTCAGGGCTTTGTGATGGCCACTCCAATACCTTGACTTTGTTGTCCTTTTGTCCTTGGAGGTATGCTTGGAGACCCGTTTACGACCAAGCTTTAACTTCCTGGCTGATGTCTTGAGTTGTTGATTCAATATATCCACATACTTTTCCTTCCTCATGATGCCATCTATTTTGTGAAGTGCACCAGTCCCTCCTGCAGAAAAAGCACCCCTACAACATGATGCTGCCACCTCCATGCTTCACGGTTGGGATGGTGTTCTTCAGCTTGCAAGTCTCACCCTTTTTCCTCCAAACAAACGATGGTCATTATGGCCAAACAGTTTAATTTTTGTTTCATTAGACCAGAGCACATTTCTCCAAAAAGTAAGATCTTTGTCCCCATGTGCATTTTCTAACTGTAGTCTGGCTTTTTATGGCGGTTTTGGAGCAGTGGCTTCTATCTTGATAAGCAGCCTTTCAGGTTATGTCAATATAGGACTCGTTTTGCTGTGGATCTAGATACTCGCTCTACCTGTTTCTTCCAGCATCTTCACAAGGTCCTTTGCTGTTGTTCTGTGATTGATTTGCATTTTTCATACCAAACTACATTCATCTCTAGGAGACAGAACGTGTCTCCTTCTTGAGCTGTGTGACGTGGTACCTACTGGCATTTGGAAACTGCTCCCAAGGATGAAGGCTTGACATAATTTTCTAGAAATATCCAAGCTGCTTAAAGGCGCAGTTAACTTAGTGTATGTAAACTTCTGACCCACTGGAATTGTGATATAGTACATTAAAAGTGAAACAATCTGTCTGTAAACAATTGTTGGAAAAATGACTCGTGTCATGCACAAAATACATTTGCCAAACGACTTGCCAAAACTATAGTTTGCTAATATTAAATCTGTGGAAAAATGTGTGTCATGACTTCAACCAAAGTGACTTCTGACTTAAACTGTATATGGGTTATTCTTCAAACAGTCACCAATAAAAAAAGTACCATGGTTGTACCATGTAAATATACCATTTGAGTGCCATGGTAGCCTATATCAAAGTATCATGGTATTATCAGAGTAAGGGGTGTAAAAGAAAAAAGAAAAACAGTTCAAAATCTTTGACATTTGATTATTTTTTATAACAGTATGTCAAGTTAACATATACCTATGGTTACCATTGTAAAGTGTAAATTCTGTTCAGGCTTAACTAAATAGCAACACTCCACTTATGTTTACATGAATATCTGTGACATGTACAGAGTGTAACTTATATCTTAAAAGTATGCCAGTGGTAACATACATTTTTCTGTCTAAATGTATAAAAGACTGAATTCTGACTAGTAGTAAATAAACACAGAGATTGTCTAAACTGGTGTGTTAAAAAGAGGAACCATGATTTAAAGCAAAACCAAGAAAAAGAGTATAAAACCGTCAAATCATGGGACTGTTGTTTGTAGACAGTACTCCCGGTATTTAAAGGACGAAAATACACGTAAAAATGTCGTTTGAGTATAAATTATACTTACTTACCAGTGATTCTTTCCAGTTTCAATCACGAAACGTCAAAGAATTTCAACATAGCTCGTGACCGAAAGCTGTCGGTTACGTGTAACATTGCTGTAACCAATAGAAATGAGGAGGGCGGGGCATAAGGAGGAGCTGAATTCAGCGCGTCACAATGCATGCAAATAATGGCATGATAAAGTAATATAAGAATCTCATTATGATTGCGATAGTAAGTAATTTAGATCTGCCAATAGTAAATGTGTTTATGCTCTGCTATATATCTTATACTTACAGTTGGTTCTTCCTTTTACATTAAAAAAGGCTACTCCACCATCATACAGTTATGGTACATTCTAATAAATTGCCCTTTGACATATAGCGACCATGGTAATAAATTATTACCATTTGTATTTACTATGGTATTTGCAAAGAATACAATGGTCCTAATATGGTACACATCCACAAATAACTAATGTAGCATGGTAATATGTTAATACCATAGTAAATGTAAAATAAATAAGTAAACAAATAAATAAATAAAGTAGGCAACCTTAAATTAGAAAATGACGAGAAATAGGGAGACTAGGGGCACAAAAACGGACAAAAATATCAATCAACCCGTTTTGGCAATTACTTACTTGCTTAAAATATATAGAATTACATCAAACACATTTGGAAACTTACATTTAGAAAGCGACACCATATGAAAAAAAATCCTATAAGATGCATACTACATATATATATGTGTATACTATATATATATGTGTGTGTGTGTGTGTGTGTGTCTTTTGCAAACAGATGCCTATATTTGTCAAAAAAAAATGAATAGAATAATAAATGCAAAAATTCCATGATACTTGACAATAGGTCAATATAATGGCACTGAATTACTTCCCATTTGTAAAAAATAAATAAATAAAAAACAGTCCGACTATGGTGCAAAATATAGTATTTCCATGATAAATGTTAAAACATGGTAGTACCTTTTAATTAGTGATTTTGTTAAAACCACTTATAGATATTGGGGAGACATAATCAATCATGTACATAATCAAACTATTATTGTGTTGCAATAAATCCTATTTAAAAATGTTATTCAATTACACTATATACATTGCATGTGACAAACGACATTTATGAGAAACACCTTGTTCTGGAAACACAATTCTTGTCAGTTAAAACCAAACTTCATTAGATAAGTGTCTTTTGGATTCAGATTAAACTAAAGATCTTTTACTGTGGTTACTAACATACAGCCCTTGTGACATACGTGACAGCAAGCCCGTTTCCCCTTTGTCTACTGAATTCCTGGAAACAAAAGGCAGATGAGCTGCTGCAATTTTTGAAATCACTTTAAGTTGATATTTAGAAAAGAAACATTCTTATAAATCTACAAAGCTAAAATATATATATATACTTTTGTGAGTAATGCCTCATCTATAGGCTAAAGCTGCCAACATAAGAATCAAACAAACACAATTCTAGAGTCATTAAAGATAAGCAAACACACAATACTTCATATTGCATCTTTGGCTAGACTCCAGTTTTTCTCCAATAAGTGAACGTTCACAGAGTTAAAGGCAACAAATATAACTTCTTGGTTTGTAAACCCTGTAATTTGGGCCGGTCCCTGCGCTGAGTAGATCCAGGAGTTAAACTGATACATGCACATGTTTTTCCCCTTTAGTTAGTTCTTCTTTTCTCAGACATACTTCCACAAACCGAGAACATAGTATTTTGTAAACAAGACCATGTTTGAGTTAACATGCTAGATTAATTGCACATAGTTAATGCATTAGATATCATAAACTACCAATTGATCAATACAATTTTACAGCATTTATTAATCTTTGTTAATGTTAGTTAATACAAATATAATTGTCCATTGTTTGCTAATCTTCATTCTTAATGCATTAACTAATGTCAACAAAACAACTTTTAATTTCAAATGTAATTAGTATGTGTTAAAATGAACATTAGCCATTATTAAATATGCTTTAAAAGTATTGTTGATTGTTAGTTCATGTTTACTAATGTAGTTAATTAATGTTAGCAAATGAAACCTTGGTGTGAACCATTACACAACATATACTGGACACCTATACCCTCATGCAAGAATAAATGTATTCATGCAAAAGCTGAAAAATGTTGCTTTCAGAGGCTTTATATGGAGTTAGGATGAAAATAAGGTGCATTTTGAAGTATTTTGAGACCAGTGCAGACAGACAGCACACTGGAGATTAAATCATTCACTAAATAGGGAGCAAGGGTGCATCCTATAGCTCTCTATGCAGTTAAGTGCATTCACTCCTAAAATCTGATCAAAAGTTCAGTTTCAGGCTGCAGATGATGTTTGGACCACTCTACATGTTTGTCAGACATGGGACAATGATAATCAGTAAATAGATTCAGAATTTTATAAGACAATATTTCATTTTAGTATGGTTGGCAGTGATTGGATGATGCTGGCCATAACTTTTAATCAGAATTATTTATTCAGCTTTACATAAAATCAGCTGTAATAATGTCTCAAAAACCTGGAGTGGCGGTGGTGTAGTGGGCTAAAGCACATATCTGTTAATCAGAAGGTTGCTGGTTCGAGCCCCATGGCTGCCAACATTTCCTCCTTGAGCAAGGCACTTAACTCCAGGTTGCTCCGGGGGGATTGTCCCTGTAATAAGTGCACTGTAAGTCACTTTGGATAAAAGCATCTGCCAAATGCATACATTTAAAAACAAGAATAACCAACACTCCTGGACACATCATAAACTATTTGATGAAAAAAATATGGCTTTCTATAGCCTGGTTTTAGTCCATCTGTCCTCATATGTGGACATCAATTTTTAGGAAAACTATTTGCTCTAGTTTTTTTTTTTTGCTTGTTTATTTGTTGCTACTAGTTACAAATCAAAAACGGAAATGGAAAATGCACACAGCAGTAACACAAGAGTCTCAGGTTGCGCTTCAAAAATCAAAACATCAAAAAAGCATGGTTCCATTTTCTAATCAAAACATACAGGAAAACAAATCCAAAAAACTGTGTGTATTACAATAAAGACAAAAGTGTCAACATGTGAAAACATAACAGCAAATGGTGCTCTCAGTGTTGAAGTGCGGCTCACATATAAGTATGAGTACTGTCACATAACTGTCAATATCAACTATCAGTTAATCATCCATTTCTATCAGACAAATGATTAAGTGTCTGCGGCAGTGTCCATTTGAATGTGTGCATGTGTTTGTGTGTCCATTAAAGGGACAGTTCACCCAAAAAATGTCATTCTGTTATCATTTACTCACCCTCAAGTCCAAAACTGTATGACTTTCTTCCTTTATGGAACTCAAAAGGAAATGTTTTTGAAGAATGTTCATGTTGCTGTTTTTATAATAAAATAAATGTATATTGTGACTTATTTAAACTTGGTATATCACGTTATGAAACACTGATGTCAGTTTTACGTTAATACGTGTCACATCAGAAAAACACATACAAAAAATTGTGGCTCAGGTGGTAGAGCGGGTCGGCCACTAATCACAGGGTTGGTGGTTTGATTCCCGGCCCACATGACTCCACATGCCGAAGTGTCCTTGGGCAAGACACTGAACCCCAAGTTGCTCCCAATGTCAGGCTAGTGCCTTGTATGGCAGCTCTGAGTCATTGGTGTATGAATGTGTGTGTGAATGGGTGAATGAGTCACAGTGTAAAGCGCTTTGAATACCGCTAAGGTTAAAAAGGTGCTTTGTAAGTGCACACCATTTACCATATAATAAAAATAAATGTATAAATGATCATTAAAAATGATTAGAATTAAATTTAATAATTAAATTCTTTTATTTTTAACAAAGCATTCATATGGCTTCAGAAGGCTTGGAATTTAGCGTTCAATATGGACATCTTTTGATATACTATTATTTCGCTTTTTTGTCCTTTTTAAGTTATGATAGCCCTTGATTAAAATATGCCTACATTCCAGATAAAATTTCTCATTTTGTGTTCCACAGAAGAATCAGGTTTGGGACGACATGAGGGTGAGTAAATGATGAGGAATGTTAATTTTGAACTATTCCTTTCAATATAAATGAATTAATCTCAACCACTCAAAACAATAAATTAAGCAGCAATGTGGTGAGAATATAAACCCACAATGCTTTAAGTGCATGTGCCGCTCCTCTCTGGTGAAGGGGGTCTTCAAGATCGCATCTCTCGCTCTGATACCCGCTAAAACACTGGCACTGAAAGTCCTCGCTCAGTCGTTTCTGTTCTTCTGCGCTCAGATCTCCTTTCACGTGCAGTCCGCTCCCCTGACCCACTATGGTGTGCGTCTGCGGGTCAAGGTGGAGATACGTGTCCGTGTTCGGGTGTCTGCGCAGACATCGGCCGTGGGAACCACACAGGAAATTACTGCACTGCTCGGCTGCCATGGAAACGTTGAGGAGGTACCGTCCCAGAGGACCCCGCAAGTACTGGTTCAGACTGACACAGCTCACCTTAAGGAGAAAGATTTTGTCATGTAGAGAAGAGAATTTGACATTTATTGAAAGAAATGCGAGAGGTTCTTGCTTAGTTCCTAACCCAAAGTACGAACAACAGTCATGGTCAAAATAAGACATAAATGTAAACACTTACATTGCTACTGGCATAACTGGCATCACCCTGGAGTATAATACCAGCTGCCCCCAGGGCCACACTTTCTCCAATGCTGGACACCAAATCAGTCTGTGAAAACACACATAAGAGAATCGATGGTATAACTTTAAAAAAAATAAAGAGTTATTTTTGCTGATTTTGTCAGCTGTGATTTTCTTAAATAGCTAATAGCATAAAGTTTACATCACTAGATGAGGAAGAGGCTGGTGGTATTGGGGGGAGGGCCCTTCTCATTCTGTATAGAGCATTTTATTGGACAGAAATGATTGCAAGAGGATCCATCAATATTTTTGGTCCATTTCCCCAGAAGAGCAATATTACTCATTTTAAATGCATGTGCTGTATCTGCTTAAAGATATTTTTGTCAACTTTAAAGCAAATTTACATGTCATCAAAGCTAACAGGCATGTACTAAAAGCCACAAAACTTTTGATTTTGATTTTAAACAGTGGAAATGCTCAAGGAAATGGTGTGGTGGGTGGTGGCACTAAATGTGACCAGCACCTTTCCAGTTCCCCTTGCGTGCACACACGTGCACACACGCGCACACACACACACACACACACACACACACACACACACACACACACACACACACACACACAAACGGAGAGAGAGAGAGAGAGAGATTTTGAATGATGGTTAGAAAAAGCTTTGAGATAAACCACAAAAATACTTACTACATAATACACAATGCACTAGATTTAATGCAAACTTCATTAAACTGCTTGATATTCATTGTTTATGAAAATGTAAACTTAATTTAAGGAATTAAGCATTTCTGCGCAGCTTTTTATTTTAAATGACTAGATGTAAATGGAAATGAATAGGCATGGCATAGATACAATTAAAAAAAATAATGAAATACTAACAAACAAAATATAGGCATTTGAAGTAATAGTATTCAGTGTGTTTTGACTGAGAACCAATATATTTTTATTCTTGTGCTTTTTAAGAGGTTCTAAAAAAAGAAACTGAAACATTGTGATACTCTTTTAAACTAGAGAGCCATTTATTTAATCCTGTGGATGTTCTGTGTTTTGTTCACAGCTCATAATGAATGTAAAAGGCCAGTTTATGTCATGTGACTCGTTCTGAGTTTTTAAAACAGCTGTTAAATAAAACGCTGAAAGGGAAAAAAATACATTTTGAAAAGAAACTGAGGAACAAAAAGAAATTGGAGGAAAAGATGCATCGTGATGCATCGAGAATTGTTTTATAATCTAAATCGAATTAAATCATGAGGCCAGTGAAGATTCACACTTCTAATATTTGCTATATTTAAGTGTGTTTGCTTATTTCAACAAGGCCAATAAAATAATACAATTTACCCATTTGTACAAATTCCTGAATCAAGCAGATACAGTCAGGTCCATAAATATTGGGACATCGACACAATTCTAAAATGCCCCAAGAACAAGCAGGAACTGAAGTCAGTTGCAGTAGAGACCTGGCAGAGCATCACCAGGGATGAAACCCAGCGTCTGGTGATGTCTATGCGTTCCAGACTTCAGGCTGTAATTGACTGCAAAGGATTTGCAACCAAGTATTAAAAAGTGAAAGTTTGATTTATGATTGTTAATCTGTCCCATTACTTTTGGTCCCTTAAAAAGTGGGAGGCACATATACAAACTGTTGTAATTCCTACACCGTTCACCAATCAAATTAAAGCTGAAAGTCTGCAGTTAAAGCACATCTTGTTCGTTTCATTTCAAATCCATTGTGGTGGTGTATAGAGCCAAAAAGATTAGAATTGTGTCGATGTCCCAATATTTATGGACCTGACTGTATATTTCTTAAAAATCTTGATGTAGACAATAATGATGTAAAATAAATGTACTGTAGATGAAACTATTCAAAACCACTTTTTTCAAAATTATTTTTCTAAATATTATATTCAAGGTACATTCTCTTAATTTTATTTTTATTTTTTCATGGGATATGTAGTTCATTCCATCATGGCTATGCTGACTGACTTATACGTGCCGCTTTTTACGTTTCATTGCAGTCTCCTGGTGAAATGAACACTTGAGGCACTACAACAACTGTGTGTGTTATTCATTTTCACACATATCATGAGTACAATTGCTGATTAGGACTTCATAAAAAAATGTCATTTTATTACTCACCCCCTTCTATGTTATGATATCAAAACACTTTTACTTTAACGCATGATTTGGAAAAACGATACATTTTAACACTTGTATTAAAGACCCACCTACATATACGCACTTATTCTAATATTGTTTACTTGCTTGGTAGCTCACCTGATAGATCATTGGACTTAGTACTTAACCACCACAGTTTAAGTCTAGTCAAAGTTGCACAAAAGTGAAAGTGGCATAGAAGTGAAATGGAACAACATGGTTGGTTCAGTAAAAGTGTTTGTTTTTTCATTTCGCATTTTACACTTTCAGTTAGGTTTAGGTATTGGTTAAGTGTAAAGTTGTCTGTTTTGTTAAACCCTCATTTATCCTCAACCTAACCAATAGTGTAAGAAAAGATAAAGTTTAAGGTTAGGGAGGTAAGTTTTACTTATTAAAACCTCCATCTAAAATTCACCTTGAAAAAACCTTGTCTGATTACAGCCTCATTTCGCTTGGTTTTGCCCCCCCCCCGCTGGACATTTCACTTTGGATCTGCAGCCAAACGTGGAATGAAGCATGTAAATTCAGTTTTGCAAAAATGATGCAATGCTCATGTAAATTTCATGAGACCAGACTGTTAAGCTTCATATAAGCTACTTTTCTGCTTTAACTTTAAGTTTGCAATGTTGTGATTCATCTCGGATCTGGTACATTCAAGGCAACAGTGACCAGGGATACAACAGTGACCAGGCTGTGGAAAACCAATAAGCTGCTCCATGAAATTGTAATTTTTATCATTGCAAATCAAGCATGGTTCTCTACTTTCTACAAACTCACCTCAGTCAGCAATTCCAGCTCATTATCATAAGTAGGGCGGGTATAGACAAAAACAGGGCGTGCCAGTCCATCTCCAAGCGATGCCAATCTCATTCCCTCTTTCACCCTGTTTCGGACAAACTGGCGACCGAAAGATGTCGAGCGCAACACGGAGCCCATGTATATTGAAGGAAAAAGGGCCGTGCTTTCGGTCCATAGCCATTTAAGCTGGTCGTTCCTGGCTACCTCGACATCCGGGCAACGGCCCGTGTAGTTTTCCAAACTGTTGCGGTAATCATGGTTATAGCACTCAGGAAAGAGGTAGAAACCCCAAAGCTGGTTGGGACGCAAGCTTTTGGCCAGACGCAATGTCTCCAGCATGAATTTGCGGCTAGAGGTCTCAAATTCCTGTTGGGATACTTTGTTTACCTGTACAGGAGTCCAGGTTGGGTTTTTCTGGGCCATCAAACGTCTCGACAGCCTCCTGTAAACATCTTTGGTGTCCGAGTTCCGTATCCATAGTGGATGCCATTCTTCCCAGTCTATGACCGCTAAACCACGTGTGGACGGGTCACGAATGTATTTCTCAATCCCCTCTGGAGTCTTCTCCTGGTGTAGTGTGATGCTGGCAGCTTGTGGAAGTCCACCATTGATGGCCGTACCATCCCGCTCAAAGTATGGGTACCGACCCAGGCGGTCTTTGTAGAATATCGTGAGGTTCTGTTTGTTAAAAGCCTCATTGGGTGAGGCGACAATCTGAAACTGATCGAGCTCAAAATGGACTTTGTGGCGAGTTCTGCAGTCTTCTGTTGGGGCGTTCCAGATGAGAACCAAAGGCTTGTGAGGGTACAGAGGCCATCTGGTGGCTTTCAAATCTTGAGCACGAGCAATGTGATCAAGAATCAGTGGAACCAACAAACAGATTCTCCAAATGGGCTGGAACCAGTAAGCCATGACTTTTGCCATTCACAACAAGGGCGTTGACAACTACAAAAAAAAAAAAAAAGAATTTCATTAAAACAATCTATTGATTAAGGATTTTTGAATCATTAAAGTTTCTTTCTGATGTCAATGTTCATTCAAAAGGAAAAAATAAGTCTTTGTTGGGAATCTTTCTTGGGGGGCATTAAAGTAGCTTACAGCCTTTTTTTTGTGTCTGAGGAAACTAAGGCCCTTTCACACCAGACATGATGCAAAAAAGCGGGGCAAATTGCTACCAAATGGTAAATGGTCTGCACTTATATAGCGCCTTTTTAACCTTAACAGTATTCAAAGTGCTTTACCCTGCGTCTCATTCACCCATTTACACACACATTCATACATCAATGGCGGCAGAGCTGCAATGCAAGGCACTAGCCTGCCATTGGGAGCAACTTGGGGTTCAGTGTCTTGCCCAAGGACACTTCGGCATGTGGAGTCATGTGGGCCGGGATTCGACCCACCAACCCTGTGATTAGCAGCCGACATGCTCTACCAACTGAGCTACAGCCGCCAAAAACAGTGTGAATACTCACTGTTAACACATTCATGCTTTTACAATAGGTGGCACTGATCAACAATCAATTTAACTCCAGTGCATAATGGTCCAATGCACCACTGGAATGCATAATTTTAATTTAAAATCGTAATTTTGTCGAAAATTCGGAAATAGTGTTCAAGGGTCTTTATATTCGACTTACGTGGTGAAGTAGGTGACACTGGAGGCATTTGTAACCAATTGTAAAATTAGTAACGCACTAAATTCTTCAATCACAAAAAATCTAGAGTGACGACTTTCAGCATTTGCAATACCGTTCTTTCTCTGTCCGAGATAAAAGTGAGATTGTATCACTTTTTGAGGTATTTTTAACAACTACAAAAATAGAGTTTTCAGTCATTTTTGGCATACATTATTTGTTTTCTACTGAGAGCAGAAGAAATCTAATTAAAAAAGTCTAACATAAAATAATACATGTCAAATAAAAGAATAGAAAATATGAAATAGTCATTTAAATAATACATTTAAAATAATGTTTTGCATGCTGAGTGAATCTAGTCAGGCTTCCTAAGCAACCAATTGGCCTAGTTGCTAGGGTGGGTAGAGTGACGACTGGCAACCTCTTCATGGTCACTATAATGTGGTTCTCACTCTAGGTGGGGTGCGTGTTGAGTTGTGCGTGGATGGCGCGGAGAATAGCGTGAAGCCTCCACACACCCCATGTCTCCGCGATAACACGCTCAACAAGCCACGTGATAAGATGCGCGGATTGACGGTCTTATAGGCGGAGGCAACTGAGTTACGTTCTCCGCCACCCAGATTGAGGTAAGCCACTATGAAGGACTTGGAGCACATTGGGAATTGGGCATTCCAAATTTGGGAGAAAAAAAAAGGTTATTTTATCTTAAGGATTCAAAATAAAAATGATATGACTTCTGAATTTTCAAAATATGTAATTAGCATTTTTTGTGAAAGTATAAGAATGCTCTTCATTTTTAAGCTAATCAATATATTTTAGTCAAACAGATTTATGTGTGTGTACCACTTAGCTAAACTTTTGCCTAAAATAAACCACACACACACACACACACACACACACACACACACACACACACACACATATATATATACACACACACACAAAATTCCTAACAGCTAAAAGAATTGTCAAGAAAATATTCTGGTCCGATTTTACTCCAAAATGTATTTATTTATATTTATTTTTTACTGATTTTAAAAAAAATGGGGGAAATGTGCTCAAGTGTCCTTGAAAAAGTCACAATGCAAAAAAATCTTAATGGACCTAATGTAGGCTTCACTTTAATTTTGCAGTATGTTAAATATGACCAGGACCTTTTTTAAAAGGTTTTGTGAGGATCGCCCAACTACATATAAACTATTCAGTAATATTAATAAGTACTAAATCAATTATATTATTTGATATGCACTCTTATTTGAGATACAGTGGGTTAGGTTTTACTTTCTCAATCTTGATATTTTAAATGGTACTATTGGTGTATGGCTGGTACATTTGTATAGTCTGAGTTATGTGGTTTTGTGACTCATAGGAAAGAAAAATCACGATTGAGCTCTCTAAAATCTCTCAATTGTTCCTCCTGGATTGAATGCAGAACAAATAAAGACTTCTTGGCTTCTGTCTGTCCGTACACATCAGGGGCTTCTTTATATGTCCATGTATTGTGATTGACAGAACCAGATGAACAAGCTCCTCCTGAACTTTCTTTTAAACTCCATTCAAGTCACAGAGATCTCAATATATACTCACATTTCTCCCGAGACCAAATTTCCTGAGCTATGCTATCCACATGTATTTCATAACTCTATCTTTGTACTATATGTCCACAATTGTCTCATTTTTAATTTTAGGAGAAACATCTGATGTCTTAACACACAGCATCAGTCTATGTTTACATCACAAAATAGAGTACAGAGCAGCAAAAGTATTTTAAGAACTGTAAACATAACTCACCTCTTATATTAGAAATAACAGTCATTCCCAGATAAATATATCCATCCTGGGCTTTGAATCCATGGTGTGTTACATTCACGTGGCCTGATACCCCATACAGAGATACTTTCCCTCGAGTTTTCCTCTTTTTAAAGTTGTGAGAATACTAGAGATTAATATCACACTGTAACGTCGCGTTTCTTCTCAGGTGAATCCTGTAACATTCTTCATCTAAAATGTTTTCATCTTTGCGGCAGCGCAGCAACTTCTGAGCGCCGTGTGCATGATTCATTGATTCTGCTCAGGGGGCGTGGCTTGAATACCACTGCAGACTGTGGGCGTGTGTATGGGCGTGTTTTCTTGAATGAAACTTATGAGGGATGGGCGGACCGATCCCAAAGTATTGATACTTCCGATGTTGTATGAAAAATATCGATCCTCACACAAAAATATCGATTCTAACTTTTTTTTATTATTTTTTTTAAACTAGGGATATTATTTGGTTACCATGAACATAAACAATAATCATAAGCTTCAAAGTGAAATAAAAAGGATTAGGATATATTAGCAAATATTTGTGCAGGTCGGGAACTAATTCCTTCTTCTTCTCATCTTAAAGGGTTAGTTCACCCAAAAATGAAAATGATCCTATAATTTACTCACCCTCAAGCCATCCTAGTTGTATTTGACTTTCTTCTTTAAAGGGGTCATGACATGAGAAACCAAATTTGCCTTGATCTTTTGGTATATAAGAGGTCTTTGTATCATTAAAACGTCCTGCAAGTTTAATATTTTAAGACGTCCTCCCCATTCTAAACAAATCATTTATTTAATCAAGCTCAAAATACAGCTCGTTCTGGATTCATGGTTAGAAGTGACTTGTCGGTTAGAAGTGACGTAACAGCGTTTGCATATGACCGCCTCCAGCACAAGATAACTACGCTTTAAGCGCATGACAACTACGCTCATTTCGTATCGCCGTGCGCCTCACAAGTGTTCAGTCGATGGACAGCGAGCTCTGACAGAGACTACTTGTGCACAGGAAAATTACGATGCCACACAGATGTGCTGTTCCTGGCTGTGGTCAAACAAAACCTCTGAATAAGCTGCCGAAAGATCCAGACGTCAGGGAAAAATGGATGCAGTTTATTTTTTGCGGACGTTCCAGTCACGGCAGTGTTAACTTAAGCGTTTGTTCTGTACATTTTAAGGATGACTGTTTTGAGAACAAATCTCAATATGATGCTGGCTTTGCCAGAAAACTGTTGCTCAAAGATAAGTCCGTGCCGACTATTCTGGGAACAACGACGACGCAAACTGTAAGTAATCTATTTTAAACTTTAAACTACTTCTTAAAGCGCAATTTCATTCATTATGAATAATCACAGTGTTTTTACTTAGTTTACTTGCATATTGTTCTGGCTGGGAGCGTCAATAATTGATACATAGGCACTGACGTTAGCCAATCATAACAGTGGGCGTTAACACTGAAGTCTTAAATGGAAAACGCCCCCAAAACAGACTGTTTGAATCAGAGGATGAGAAACAGGGTGGGAAAAGGTCATAAATCACTAGATTTTAAAAGTTTTTCTTAAAAAAAAATATATTAATACTATAATTGCACCTAAGGGAACATAATAATACAATAAAAAAACCCATGTCATGACCCCTTTAAGTGAAACACAATTGGAGTTATATAAAAAAATATCCTGGCTCTTCCAAGCTTTATAAAGGGAGTATATGGTACCTTAGATTTTGAAGCTTAAAAAAGCGAATCCATCCATCAATAAAGTAATCCATACGTCTCCAGTGCGTTTATAAAGGCCTTCTGAAGCATAGCGATGCATTTTTGTAAGAAAAATATCCATATTTCTAACTTTATAAACTATAAATCACTGGCTTCCGGTAACTGCCGTCCGCACGTTCATGAGAGAGTCGTGTTCCCACTGCCAGCTACTTTGTCGCTGCATGTCGCCAGAGTCTAAACAGCACTGTTTCTTTACATTTAACATTATTAAACCATCTTCACTCGATTTGGCTGTCACTCCCGAAAGTTGCTCTTCATTTTCATAAAGTTAAACATTTCTCAACTTTGTGTCGTTGGACACGCCCACACCCAGACGCCAACGTTCTCCGTCGCTCGTGTCGCCAACTCTCATTGAAAATGAACGAGTGGAGGTCGTTTGTGTCGCTGGCAGTGTGAACGCAGCTGTAGGTGTAGCGTAAGCTCCGGTGAGAAGTGAGGAACGCGAAAGCACAGAGGATAGATGAAGCCAGCGAACGCGCGGACGGCTGTTACTGGCCATTAAGGCTCGTTCAAACAAAAGGGATCTTTTGTAGAGGTAATGAGAGAAAATCTGAGAAACAGCTTCTGGACTAAATGCACGCTAAAATAAAAACATCTAAAAGGTGACATTTCTTTTAATATGTTTGTGGGTGATTGTTGTTAATAAATAATTATTAAGATCTTTCAAATTGTCAAGAACTGGGTTACTAATAACACTATTAATGCATATAAATTGACATTTTGAAGATGCACGTCATAGAAACGACATCAGTGGCCTTCTTTCAAATGGTTACTTTTTAACAATGATCTAACAACATCCTGTTCCGCCATTTCTCCATATACAGCTGACTCAAGTTTCTCCTCTTTGCATGAGTTCATGAAAGAGAGAGGACTCCATCCTTCCTCCGGCCTGTTTCTGCTTCCCCCATTCTTGGTGTTTTGCATCACTCAGTCTTCCAGCTAGGTAGCACCAGGAAGTTCTAACAATGTGAGAGGAACTGGACGCGCACACACACCCTTCACTGCCTGCCACCCAAAAATGGCAAACTCACATCCTGAAGCACTATGAGAGATCAGAGGCAGCAGTCCTCCTGTATGGCTCTCCCATTAAGATTCCTAGTTCAAAGGTCACCGAGCACCTTTGTCAGAGGGCAACAAAAAGGTTAGTGAGTCATGAGGGTAAAAAAAATACCTTTCTTTCTGTAAGATCTTCATATGAAAGCAAGAGTTTACTTAAAGGGATAGTCCACCCAAAAATGTAAATTTTGTTGTCATTTACTCAACCTGATGTCCAAACCCATGTTACTTTTCCATGAAAAAGTACCATATCAGTAGCTGATGACATGTTCACATGATATTTACTCTATATAAAGACTGAAACATACTCTACGCAAGTACGTTACGTGAATACAGAAGCTACAAGCCACGCAAGCTCGATTTCATGCATTGTTGTTGCGTTTTGAAATGTGTCAGCACTGTCAATGTTTCCACAAAGGGTGCTATAGAGAACATTAGTGTGAACTGTCCACTTTTACAGTGAGTTTTCTCGTTCAGGTCAACTACTGTCATGGCGAGCAACTGTTTGAAGATATTATTGCTGAGCAATAAGTTAGTCAATATATTTATACCTATCGCCCCCTTGAGTATGGAGGTTTGTTCCTGCCAAAGTAATGGAAGAATGCAAGCTAAGCATGTTCAACCGGACCGCATGATGCTGATGTTCCCCTCAACCTAAGTTCTGAAATCTTATTTGCGTTCGCATTAAAATTAGACAAAGGCAAGTTTGACACGTAATTAAAATGGTTCTTACTGTATGTGTGCTGAACGCCACGCGCAAGTTCAAATCTGTGGAATGGAGAAAGAGATTTGAGTGCTACGACTAAAATTTCAATCTGTTTCTCACACCATATGGCTTTGGAAGACTTAGACTATAGCACACAAGTCATATGAAAACTTTAAAGGTGCTTTTTTGGGTAATTTCGAGATCCTCATTCATTGATAACTATACAAAGGGCTAATTTCCACAATACAGTTGCTTTTGGTGTCGTTTGTTTTTTCAGATGAGGTCACTCCCACCCCCTCGAAAAAGATAAATAGTCTGAGCAACATGAGGGTAAGTGGACAATGAGAAAATTAACATTTTTGGGTGAACGATCACTTTAACAATATCTTCGCACATACAGAACAGCCCCTAAGGGCTACTGTAACCTTCAATGCATCTTATCACAAATTCACCCAAACACCCTCCAGCAGCTTATTCTCTCACTCTTATCAGTGTCAGTGATTGTGCACAGACATGGCATCCTGTTGCAGCTTCCTGTATTTCATTCACATGGGTGGGGCGAACATTCCCAGTGTGAAGTCATTTACTTCAAGCCAGGCATCTGTTTCTAATGGAAAGTACCTTTGAGGTCCTGACTGGTTTCCATAATGCGTTTATTGCCGTGACGATGAAGAAGCCTCTGAATGGGAGTGAAAGCCTCCCAGTGATGAATTCAAAGCAGGGAGGACACATTACAAAGAGCTTAACCTCTGACATTTAACCATACCCACATTCCTAATGCCAGGCAAAGTTCAGAATAAACAAAGTAAACAATATATAGGAGTGGAAACTGCTCAATAACATAACTTTAAACCAAGATAAAGAAATGTCAAAAACAAGGGATATATATATAGATATATATATATATATATATATATATATATACACACACACACACACACACACACACACACACACACACATACACACACAATATATACTATATGAAAACATGTATATCTAAGTCACACAAAAAACTGAACCAAATATCATGAGGAGATGATTTAGGCAAAAAAAAAAATAAAAGAATTTCCTTTAACTTTTCCATTGACAATATTTTCAGTACTTTTGAGGAAGAATTAATTGGAAATAACAAATGCATTTCTTACTACTTTGCTGCCCTTTGCAGTTTGTTGCTGTTATGATTGAGGACAGAGGCTAACAAAGGTTGAGGATCCAAGTGCAGTTATCTTTATTTAAACGAATGGAAACAAACAGATATGAACAAACAAAACTACCACGATGGGCAAAAATGAAAACAAAACACGAAAACACTGGAACTGGGAACACAGGCATGGGAACGAAACATACAACCACGTTCACATACAACCACGTTCACATACAATCAACGAAAGACAGGGACTAAACCAAAAACCAGGATAGAAATACAAAACATAGGACAAAGGGGCCAATGAACAAACAGAACTCAAACTAGGTAACAAGGTGATTAACAGAAGCAAATGACATATTAACAAGGGCAGGTGAAAACAATGAACAGTGAACACGAGGGAAAACAAGACTATGGAGTTACAAGGGTGCCAAAAGTGAAAACTAAGGAATGCAAAAAGTGACAAAAATGGCAAACAAGAGGGAACAGTGAAACAAGACAGGGTAACCGTTACATAGCCCCCCAAGGATTGGATACCAGACGATCAACAAAAACAAAAAACAGGAAGAACAACGGGCAGGGGGCAACGAGGGGCAGACAGGCAGTCCAGGGGGCAACGAGGGGCTGACAGGCAGTCCAGGGGGGGGCACAAGGGACACGGAGACAGACCAAGGAGGGCGAGAGGGCAGATAAGCAGTCTCTGGGGGTGTGTGCTGGGAACCAGGTCGGGTGGCCCGGGGAGCTTCCACCGGGTAGGGGCGGGTTTAGGTGGACTGGGAGATGGCCGTAGAGCAGGGGCCGGTTTGGGGGGCCTGGGAGGTGGCCATAGGACAGAGGCCGGTTTAGATGGCCCGGGAGCTGGCCACTTGGCAAGGACAGAGACCGGGTCAGGGAGCCTGGGAGGAGGCCACTGGACAGGGACTGGGTATGGAGGCCTGGGAGGTGGCCACAGGATGGGAACAGGGTCAGGAGGCCCGGGAGGAGGCCACAGGACGGGAACAGGGTCAGGAGGCCCAGGAGGAGGCCACAGGACAGGGACAGGTCTAGGAGGCCTGGGAGGCAGCCTCAGGACAGGGACAGGTCCCGGAGGCGGAGCTGAGAGGGGCTCTGGAGACGAAGCTGTGGGAGGTTCTGGAGGCCCAGGAGGCGGAGCCAAGGGAGGCGGACCCATGGAAAGCTCAGGAGGAGCAGGAGGCAGAGCTGAGGGAGGCTCTGGAGGCTCAGGAGGCGGAGCTGAGGGAGGCTCGGGAGGCCCAGGAGGCGGAGCCGAGGGAGGCGGAGCTGAGGGAGGCTCAGGAGGCGGAGCCGTAGGAGGCTCAGGAGACGGAGCTGAGGAAGGCTCGGGGAGAAGAGCCGTAGGACGCTCTAGAGGCAGATCCCTAGAAGGCTCTGGAGTCTCTGGGAGCAGAGCCGTAGGAGGCTCAGGAGGCGGAGCCGTAGGAGGCTCGGGGAGAAGAGCCCTAGGAGGCTCGGGAGGTGGAGCCGCAGGAGGCTCGGGGAGAAGAGCCCTAGGAGGCTCGGGAGGTGGCGCCGCAGGAGGCTCTGGAGGTGGAGCCGCAGGAGGCTTGGGGAGAAGAGCCGTAGGAGGCTCGGGGAGAAGAGCCGTAGGAGGCTCGGGGAGAAGAGCCGTAGGAGGCTCTGGAGGCGGAGTCGTAGGAGGCTCTGGAGGCGGAGCCGTGGGTGGCTCAAGAGACTTGAGGGGTGGAGCCCTGGGAGGCTCGAGAGGCTTGAGGGGCGGAGTCCTGGAAGGCTTGAGGGGCGGAGTCCTGGAGGGCTCGAGGGGCTTGAAAGGCGGAGCCCTGGAAGGCTCGAGGGGATTGAGGGGCGGAGCCCTGGAAGGCTCGAGGGGATTGAGGGGCGGAGCCCTGGAAGGCTCGAGAGGCGGAGCCCTGGAAGGCTCGAGGGGCGGAGCCCTGGAAGGCTCGAGAGGCTTGAGGGGCGGAGCCCTGGAAGGCTCCAGAGGCTTGAGGGGCGGAGCCCTGGAAGGCCCGAGAGGCTTGAGGGGCGGAGCCCTGGAAGGCCCGAGAGGCTTGAGGGGCGGAGCCCTGGAAGGCCCGAGAGGCTTGAGGGGCGGAGCCCTGGAAGGCCCGAGAGACTTGAGAGGCGGAGCCCTAGAAGGCTTGAGAGGCTTGAGAGGTGGAGCTCTGGGAAGCTCTTGAAAGCTCTGGAAACTCGGAAGGCGGAGCTTTGGAAAGCTCGGGAAACTCGGAAGGCGGAGCTCTGGAAAGCTCAGGAAACTCGGAAGGCGGAGCTCTGGAAAGCTCGGAAAACTCGGAAGGCGGAGCTCTGGAAAGCTCGGGAGGAGGAGCCCTAGAAGACTCGAGAGACTTGAGACTTGGGAGGCGGAGTCCTGGAAGGCTCGAGAGGCTTGAGAGGCGGAGCCCTGGAAGACTCGAGAGGAGGAGCCCTGGAAGGCTCGAGAGGCTTGAGAGGCGCTGGCTCTAGGACGGGCACGACCACTGGCGCTGGCTCTTGGGCGGTCCTGGCTCCTGGCGCTGGCTCTTGGACGGTCGTGGCTCACTGGCGCTGGCTCTTGGACGGTCGTGGCCACTGGCGCTGGCTCTTGGACGGTCGTGGCTACTGGCACTGGCTCTTGGATCGGTCGTGGCTACTGGCACTGGCTCTTGGACGGTCGTGGCTACTGGCACTGGCTCTTGGACGGTCGTGGCTACTGGCACTGGCTCTTGGATGGTCGAGGCTTCAGGCACTGGCTCTTGGACAGTCACGGCTACTGGTACTGGCTCTTGGACGGTCGAGGCTACAGGCGCTGGCTCAGGGATATCTGAGGCTACAGGCACTGGCTCACAGTGACATGCGTTGGCGCAGGCTCGCTCACAGTGACATGCGTTGGCGCAGGCTCGCCACAGTGACATGCGCTGCAGGCTGCCACAGTGACTGGCGCAGGCTCGCCACAGTGACATGCGCTGGCTCGCCACCGTGACAGGCGTGCGCTGGCTCACCGTGACAGGCGTGGCGCTGGCTCGCCACCGTGACAGGCGTGGCGCTGGCTCGCCACCGTGACAGGCGTGGGCGCTGGCTCGCCACCGTGACAGGCGTGGGCGCTGGCTCGCTCACCGTGGAAGGCGTGGCGCTGGCTCGCCACCGGAAGGCGGGCGCTGGCTCAAGACCGGGCAGGCGTGGCCAGAAGGCGGAAGCCCGTCTTCTCTCCTCCTCCGGCAGACGAAGAGGGCCGCGCTGGCTCGTGGAAGGCGACTGACGTGAGGGTGACCTCGTTGACAGGTGGAGTTGGTGTTACAGGGGCGCCGGGGTGGCTGAAGAGACACCACTGTGGACGGTGAGGCAGGGTCCTTCTCAGCAACGTCCACCGTGAGCGGTGAGTCGCACACCAGTAGGGTCGCCACCAGGAAGTCGCGGAGGGTCCAGTCACGCATCGCCTGTGGCAGCCGCTCCTTCAGTGCAGGGTGCAGATTGCCCCTGAAGAAGACCACCAGAGTGTAGTCCGGGAAATCCGAAATACTCGCCAGCTTAAGGAAGTCGTGGATGTGGTCCTCTATAGGGCGGTCTTCTTGCCTCAAGCAGAGCAGGTGGTAATTTGCTTGTTGAACCGCTGGATCCATGGTGGTCTATCGTTCTGTTATGACTGAGGACGGAGGCTGACAAAGGTTGAGGATCCAAGTGCAGTTATCTTTATTTAAACGAATGGAAACAAACAGATATGAACAAACAAAACTACCACGATGGGCAAAAATGAAAACAAAACACGAAAACACTGGAACTGGGAACACAGGCATGGGAACGAACATCACCAACATACAACCACGTTCACATACAACCACGTTCACATACAACCAACAAAAGAGGGCAGGTGAAAACAATGAACAGTGAACACGAGGGAAAACAAGACTATGGAGTTACAAGGGTGCCAAAAGTGAAAACTAAGGAATGCAAAAAGTGACAAAAATGGCAAACAAGAGGGAACAGTGAAACAAGACAGAGTAACCGTTACAGTTGCGAAATGATGAGATAATTTCAGACTTCAACTGAGCAGATGTAACAAATCAGAAATAAACTTAATACAATTGACGTAAAATGATGCATAAATGCAATCCAATAATTGATTCTAGGATACTGTGTATATTACTATATCTAAACAAACAAAAAAATGGAATAACATATTTCATTATTTATTTATTCTTTTATAAAATTACACAGATTACAACAAATGTCATGTAATTTAAGTACACATTGTCATATGAACAACAAATCAGTAACTATACAGCCTGATTGAAGTCTCACAAGCCTCCGGTACAACATTACATAACACAGGATGGGTGATTTTTTTAAAGAAGAAAACAGGGGAACCAGAAGCCAACGAAACAAAAACCACACAGGGGTAGGCCGAAGAAAACCAGCTTTCCCACATGACAAACAGAGACCAAAAACACGCAGTTACAATCAGACACGGTAATTAATTTATCAAGCACGCTGCTTCCTGATGCCTGTGTTAGCGTCCTGTCCAAAGGTTTGTATTTTGCTCCAACATATAAGGCTAATGATTTCCAAACACAAATTAATTTGTTCAAATTTATAGAAATATACATTTAAAAGTTTGGTATGAAAAAACATTTTCTGAGAAAAGAAAAATCAATGCCAGGACCTTTGAACCTTTATCTAATCAATCATTTACACCCAAGTCCACTTTTTCATAAGACAGTCATGATGTGGAAAGAATGTTTATAAGTAATAAGAATACAAGGAGGAGTGACAATTTGAGTAAGCAAGAGAGGGATGCCATCAAGTGGTTATATAAAAACCAGGATTGTTGTGTAGGGTTGGGAAATATAGGAGAAAGAAGCATTTCGACAATTACGGAACCTTTGATATTATAAGCCCCTGGCCTCTTATCCCACGAGACAGATGCGTGAAGAATTGGAGAGATTCTAGGACAAGATAAAGAGAGCGGAATTATAAAGAGCCAAGAATTGGAGTTCCTCTTTCCAGCTGCTCCTAGGCTGGCCTCCTTCTACATGCTTCCAAAGGTACATCTCCAGAATACACCAGGGAGACCGAAAATCAGCAATGACACCTTATCAGAGCACATTTCCAAGTATGTTGACTTTTATATTAAATCTCTAGTTCTTGAACTTCCTTCTTTTCTCCAGGACACTACTCATACATTAAGCAAATTGGCAGCATTTGAAAATATCGGGTATGCATTTATATTGACCATGGATATTTAATCTTTGTATAGTAGTAACATTGTTCATATTTAAGGCTTGGAAGCTCTTAAATATTTCCTTGAACGTAGATCTGAAGGAAACATTTTTTCAAGATTTCCTGTTGGAATTGACTCAATAGATACTTGTCTATAATATTGATCTTGGCATAGAAAAGCATTATTGTTAAGACTGCCATGGGAGACCTGTTTTGCTCCTAACTATGCACTATGTTGGGCAGTTCCAACGATTACGTCAGATTTGTGATCAGAATGAAGATTTTATGGAAAAAGCAGGGAAGAAGAAATGAAAGAAAGGTTTAAACAAAGAGGGTATATACAGGGATCTCTTAATCAACAACTTCAAAAATCGAGACTTGTGAATAGAAAATATTTATTAAACAAAAATTACAGACCCATTAAAACAAATACATTTTATTTTGTTACTCAATATAACACAGAGGCAAATATAAAAAAATAAAAAACATCATACAAAGAAATTGGGATATAGTACAAAGTGATCCTATGACAAGGGAAGAGTCACCAACAATCAGTTTTAGAGAAGCGCCTAACATTCGGGACATCTTAGTACGTAGTTATCTTCCTCCTCCTCTGTCGCAAAACAGGTCATAATCGCCGCAGTTTAATCAATTTGGGGATGCACCTGCCCATGGTCCAAGTGAAACCACAGATATTGTACCTTCACCCGTCTAATTGCACCGTGAGTCCTGCTCATTGCAGCGACCTCAGAACCGCCCTCAGATGCTGCATGTGCCGCTGCCAATCATTACTGTATATGATGATGTCATCCAGATAGGCAGGGGCATAAGCAGAGTGCAGTCTGAGGATTCGGTCCATGAGGTGCTGAAATGTAGCCGGGGCTCCAAACAAACCAAACGGAAGCGTCACAAATTGGTGTAACCCAAACGGTGTGGAGAAGGCTGTTTTTTCGCGGGATATTGGTGTTAAGGGGATCTGCCAATAATCCTTTGTCAAATCCAGTGTCGAATAAAAGTGAGCGGTGCCCAACCGATCGAGCAACTCATAAACACGAGGCATCGGGTACACGTCCAAATTAGACACAGTGTTGATTTTCCAATAATCCACACAGAACCATACAGACCTGTCACTCTTAGGGACTAGAACAACTGGGCTGGTCCAATCGCTGTGGGATTCCTCTATTACCCCCATATCGAGCATTGTATCTAATTCTTCCCTAACTATTTAATTTCAGGCAGTCGGTAGGGACGGCTACGTACCACTACCCCTGGCTCAGTCTTGATATGGTGTTGGATGAGGTTTGTACAATCTGCAAATTCCTCATTCAACTTGGGAACCTCTGTGTCTTGATACGGTGAGAGGTAGTCTCCGCAAGTGACCGAGGCAATATGATTGGGTTTTGTGTTCACCCTCTCCAGAACTACAGTAGCCAAGGTCACAGGGACCACTACCCTCCATAATTTCAGGAGGTTGAGGTGGTATATTTGACGTGCGCCCTCTCTATCGGTTCGTTTCACCTCATAATCAAGATCTTCCACTCTTCGTGTGATCTCAAACGGTCCTTGCCACTTTGCGAGTAATTTGGAGCTCGATGTGGGAAGTAATATGAGCACTTTGTCTCCCGGTGCAAACTCAAGTAGCCGAGTACCCCTGTTATACAGTCAGCTTTGATGTTCCACCTCCAACCACCTCCACTCTATTTTCCCCGAAATTGAATAACGAGGGTCACTAGAGTGAATATCTTGAATATCCCCATGCACACACCTCACCCTTTTGTTTGTCCCCAAAGCCTCTTGTTGAGCCAAACATTTGGTGGATAGTGGTCTGATTACAGCCCGTATCCACCAAGGCTTGATGAGTACTCCCTTGACACTAACCATTATTCTGTACACTCCGGCTCGATCAGGGGCAGCCCGTGGAGTGTCGGGGATCCGGACTACAGTTCCCAGCTCCATCACGGGACATTGATCCCGGAAGTGTCCCAGATCCCTGCAACTCCAGAAGGCTGGCCCAGGCATTACGCCCGCACCGGTGTTGGCGGGTATATCCACCTGAGGTGGAGAGCGATGAGGTAAAGAGGTCCCCGGAGGAACACATCCCAGCGAATGGGGATCCGGCTTTGGTGGTGGGATTCCACGCCTCCAGGGTACTGGGACGGGCTGTTGGGAGAGAGCAGAGTCAAAGGACAGAGGGGGGTGGGAAGAGTACAGGGAAAACATAGGGGGAGGGGAGAGAGTGTGGAAGGGCTCTTCCGACCTCTGGTACACCAACAATCGATCACTCACTCAACATCGTGGTCCTCCGCCAGCAGCCGCTTCCGGCAGGTGTCCCGGAGACATTAGGTGAAGGCAAACGGTCGACCGGTGCCCTCCAACTTCATTGAGTGGAAGAGCTGGCGATATTGCTCTGGATTGCAGCCGGCCCGCTGCAAAATGGCCTTGTTGGGCTTCCCCGGACAACAAGGGAAAGGGCCTTGCCACCTATTGGGCACACGGCCAGCTCAAGATCTTGGCTGTCCACTCAAATAGGTCCAGGAAATCTTCTGGATCATCTTCTGCCCCCATCAGTGGCCGGGGGCATGGGGGCTGCTGTGTCAGGGGTCACGGCCGGGGCTTTCTCCTGGCTGTGGAGGCTCCAAATCACATGCCGGTCCTCTACTTGAGCTTGTAGGATCTCAAGAAAGCAGCGATCTTGTTCTTGACATAGCTCAGGCAGGGCCTGATGATGGGTATGATGTAAACTGGTGAGGTACTTGAGGACTTCCTCTAACTGCGAGGATTCCATGATGTGTACTTCCTCCAATTTCCCAGGTTTCGGTACCAGTGTGAAGAAGTTTGTTTGTTGGAAAAGGAGGAAACGAAAAACTTGGAATTTCAACTCAAAGGTAAGACTTTAATTAAACTCAAAACTGGCTTTTCAGTACAATACTCAGAAACACACAACAGGCTTGCTTTTCAGCAGTAGCTCTCTCTCTCTCTGTCTCGTCACTGGTGTGGTCACTTTATACCGCTCTCCCCATTGCTTACTGAAACTAAAAACAGGTGTTAGACATTATCAGGCTCAGGTGTGTGCACACTTACTGTTTTCTCTCTCTCAGGACAAACGCTCGATCACGCCCCCACCACCACATGCTGCAAGAAAGGATCAAACTGCTGCAAAGCCTCACGACACAACACAATCCTTGTGTGAAAGACGTTGAGTGCCTTTTTCCAGTTTTTGAATCCACTACTCACAAATACATCATGCTTCACGTTTTTACCAAAGACATGGCAAGCAAAGCAGTAGGCAAAATCTTTCTTCTGTGAGTACTTGAGCCAAATAAGTTTAAAACCAATTTGGCTGGAAGCTGAAGTGCTCCTGGGGATAATAGTGTAATATTGCCTGTTTTGGACCTTTGTCCTGTGCTTCATCTGAGTACATTTCTTTCTCTAAGGCTGCATATCTGTCCTGCCCTCGCTCATGTCTTCCTCTTCTTCATGCTCTCTCCCACCCTGTTATTTGACTAGCAGGTAAAAAAATATAAGGGTTCACAATCACAATCAAACTTCTCAGTATCCACTAATGAGTATGCTTTCTGAAATAATAATAATAATGTCGTAAAAATATATATTCTTTCTTCTGAATAATACATCATGAATAATACAAAGCAGCCAAATGCTAGAAACAGAGTTTTTTATTATATATAAATAATGCCAGAATTCCATTCACATACTTCCCATCTTAAACATCTTGCACATGTGACATTAGCTGTTAGTTTACATTAGTAATTATAGCTTGAGATATTGTAGGTGTCCTAGCAATTTCAGATATCTTAAATACATTTGCATGTATTCATTGACCAGACACTTTATCCAAACCAACTCTCTGTTCACTTTCTCACCTGGATCATGATCTTGCCCTTTCTCTTCTGTGCCATCTTCAATCTGCTCTACTTCACGCTCTTTTTGCACTGAAATTTCGAAGAAACCAAAAACTGAATTCCAATTCACTTGACTATGAAAGACAATGAATAATTTCTTATTGAGTGTCAGTAATGTCAGAACATGCATCCCTTCATCCTTTGACAATACCATTGCTTTATATTGTGAAATGTAGGTGGAAATAGGCAGACAATAAAATGTGTATTGTGTGTGAGAGGCTGTCATCAGAGGTCCAGGTTCTACTCTCACCTGACTGCTGCTCATTTGCAGACCTACCCACGCATGGCAAGAAAAACTGTGTTTATCCATCTATAACTGTTCATCATGTTATCTAGTTCATTTCAAGCTACATGAACAATACAGTAGGTTTTACACAACCTGTCAAATCAACCCCTGAATATTGATTTCATTTCAAATCATTCAGTTACCTGCTAATATTCATTAAGAATATTGTCATTTTCGAAACACTATACATAAATGCCTAAATTGAATAAATGATGAATAAATAAACGCTTGAAGAATTTAGACAAACCTTATATTACTGCAATTGTATAGAGTGGCAACATGTTTAATCTGTCCTATATTAAATCATTCCTTTTTTGTTTTTATTTATAAAAAAAAACAAATCACAGCACATGAATTAAACAATTTGCAACTTCTATAATTCAAGTGACATCACAAAAACACAAATTCCTTTACTCTAAGTCTAATAAATGTCACAATCAGCTGCTTGGTTTTATTTAGTCGAACGAAATAACTCCACATGATGTTTCTCTATCTCTGTCATTCACTGTGATAAGCAGTTTAACTGAGTGCTGTCTGTCACTGCTTGTGTCTTTAATCATTTCTGTGCATAACTGCATGTTAATTTAATGCCGCATCCACAATAATCTGTTTTAATTAATAAATTACATTTTCAAATGAAAATGGCATCATGATCGTTTTCTAAAGTATGCCTTTATGGAGAGTGAAATGCTCCGTTTTCGCTGGAGGAAAACAATTCTAGTGTGATGAGGGGTGGATGGTGGCCATATATTTGTGAGAATGGGAAATCGTCTTGTATTGCTCCCGCATCACATTATGTAAACTGCATTTATGACAAAGAACTGCACAGATGCAGATCTCATGATAATCTATCCGTAAATGCACACACACACACACACACACACACACACACACACACACACACACACACACACACACACACACACACACACACCTTATCTTCTGCTTCTGTGTCGTTGGCACCGCCAATTGAAGAACATGCTGAATAATGCAGAATCAGAGTGGGAAGAGTGGAAGTTAAATAGCCCAAAATAGTGCTGAGCAGCAGCCTACCACTGTTCATCATATGAGATTTAAAGGGGACGGAAGCCCCCCTAAAAGGGCCTAGTAACACCTCTGTGTAATGGGATCTGACTACACTGGTCGTGATGTGTGTTTCGCATTGTAGATTCATAAGAACCAGTTTATTAGAGTCATTTGATCAGAAATCGGACTACACTAGTCACGCTATGTTTTGTGCTGTGGAGTCAAAAGAACCGGCTGATTAAGAGTCATTTGATCATGAATCGGACTACACTGGTTGCGCTGTGTTTCGCATTATAGATTCAAAAGAACCGGCTTTTTAGAGTCATTTGTTCGTGAATCGGACTACGCTGTTCACGCTGTGTGGTGTTTTGCATTATAGATTCAAAAGAACAGGCTCATTAGAGTAATTTGTTCAGGAATCGGTCTAGACTGGTTGCACTGTGTGTTTTGCACTATAGATTCAAAAGAACCGGCTGATTAAGAGTCATTTGTTCGGGCATGGGTCGCTCAGCAAGTAAAGATACTGACTACCACACCTGGAGTCGCAAGTTCGAATCCATGCTGAGTGACTTCGGTCAGGCTTCCTAAGCAACTATTTGGCCCCGTTGCTAGGGTGGGTAGAGTCACGTTGGGTTAACCTCCTCGTGGTTGCTTTAATGTGTGGTTTTCGAGGAACATGTATTAAGAAAGTAAATATGGACCATTTTGCTTTCTTGTTTTAAAGGAATATTCAGGGTTCAATACAAGTTAAGCGCAATCGACAGCATTTGTTGCACAATGTTAATTAAAAATGGAGGATGTGTGTGCACATCCAAAACAAATGATCAAAAATAGGTAACAGTTCATAGTAAAAAAGGAGACTGGTACACTGCTTCAGGACATATGCTTCCATGCAATTTAACAGATTAAACAAAAAACAAAAGGTCTTCGTTCAGCCTTAATGTTTATTAACTTAAACAATAAATCTTGACTCGTCCTTTCTTTTCTTAAAAAAGGAAAAATTTAGGTTACAGTGAGGGACTTACAATAGAAGTGAATGGGGCCAGTTTTTGGGGGGTTTAAAGGTAGAAATATGAAGCATATATTTTCATAAGCGTACTTACATGAATTCTTCTGTTAAAACTTGTGTATTATTTGAACTGTAAAATTGTCTATCATAGTTTTTACAGTTATTTTAGGGTTTACAGCGTTTTGTCACCATGGCAACAAAGTTGTAAAATTGGATTTAACTTTACTTTTAAGGTTAGTGAGCAGTTTTATCACTCTAAATTGCATATTGTTTATGTCTTGTTGCTATACATTTGACGTTAAACACAATTAGTATTTTAACGTTATTAATTGGCCCCATTCACTTCCATAGTAAGCGCCTCATTGTAACCAAGATTTTTGCTTTTTTTGATGGAGGGGTTGAAATGAGTTTTTAGGTACTCAATATTACACCACAAATGGTGGTGTTGATTGAACTTAACTTGTATTGAACCCGGAATATTCCTTTAAATTAATGATGTGGTACGATCGCTAAAACCGGTTTTGCTCACATTTGATTGAACACTTTTAAGGACTTTACCTTCTCAGCGTGAATACAAATGGTGTTGCATTCTTTGAGCCTCGTATTGGGGCTAAACACTGTTCATTGGCCTTACCGGGAGGTTCTCCTCCAGGTCCTGTACCGGTAAAAGGCCAGACTCCTTTGCTTTTGGATCAGCTTCCTTCCATGTTTAACAGTGATGTGATTCTGGAGGAGGTGGATAGGCCAGTAGATCATCTGAGTTTAGTCCTGAAAAACAGACTGCTGCCATTAAATCAAAGCCATATGGCAATGCAGGGCCTCGGTGGCTTGTGGTGTGGCTTCAAAGAACTACTGCGGCTGCTGTTGTTCTCTTAACTTAGTGCAAATGGACTGCAGTGAGGTTTTATTATAGTCTAAAGCAGGGCAGTTCTGTAATACCTGGAGGCAGGGTCCAAAATTAACACTCGACAAGTGCCAAATGCAGTTAAAATTTGGCTTCGGTAAATAAATTAAATAGAGTAACGAGCCAGGTGGATGGAACTGCAACATATTGCATAGGCAAATATGGCACACACACAAAAAAACAGCTTAATGCTTCCTTTTACATCTTGCTGTGACATATAATTTTGGATCTTGCCTGACAGAACAGACGTTGTGCAGCTGTTCAGATGAAGCTCTGGTTTTAAAATTGGTTGGCACAAAAGGACAACATATTAGTATTTCACAGCATCATTTCACAACCAACAGAAGAATTATTAGTAACAGGAAGATACATTAATGTCTGGTTCAAGTGTCTATACTTCATACAGTATACTTACACTATACAAGTTTGTGTTTTAATTGTATATATACAGGCTACTGTATATTATTGGTTTGATGACTAAATGTCTGAAATTCCTAGTATCACTGGAAGAATCAAAACATCACATTATACTCCAAATAGCTCCAAAAATCACTGACAGTCAGCATAAATGTCATCCATAACAAAAACACCAGAAGGATTTCTAGTAAAAAAAGTCTTAAGTATTGATCTGTTTCTCACCCACACCTGCCATATGACTTCTGAAGATATTGATTGAAACTTTTGGAGTTAACTTATGGATTACTTTTATGTGTTTTTTGGAGCATCAAAATGTTGGCACCCAAACATACATGAGAGGTCTAGGCTGTTGTGTGTTCAGCCCCATTACCTAAACCTTGTCATTTTGGGATGTGCATATATTAATATTTATAATTAATTCCCTATTACCAAATTACCCTGCATTACTGAATCATATGAGCTTATTTAGCCTTGTATCTTCTAAAAATGCCATAATTGCTCTAAACACAATTATATTCCTTAATTTATCTCCAAACAGCCATTTTAAAGAAAAAGTACCTCCATCAATATTACATACACTGTAATACAGTACTTTCCTTTCCTCTACAAACTGTCTGCACTGCATAATAATAATGTTCAACTGTTTCCATTACTCCACGATACTAACATTGGCCCAAATGATGTATACCCATTAGAAACAATGTAGAATTAAGACCTGTATGTCCAATCAATATAGATATCAACACCTCTTTTCTATATCGCCCCAAGTTACAACAGCTCACAGATATTTGAATCCTGAAATACTCTGTCCTAGTTTTGTTTTGATCTTCAGGTCTCTTGTCTTGAAGTACTTTGACGTATCTGACTGTCATATTTATGCACCTCGTTATGGAGGATTATATTGATTTATAATATATATTCCCTTATCTATGATTGGGTTGATTAAAGAACATTTAGAATAAAAATACATTTTTAAGAAAATGTCTCCAAGAATATTACTCAGGTATTTTTAAGGTATTTTTAGCAAGTCAGGCCACTCGCCGGCCATTTTTGGAACGCTCTGAGGCAGGATGTACAGCTAATTTTCTACGTTAACAGGCGGCATACAAGTGCAGCTTGAACAGAGAAGAACGAAATCTCCAAAACAGTTGGTCAATATGACAAGAAAATAAAATATTTCAAATCAGCGGTAAAATCTGACAACACTGGTATCAATTTTCATTCTTTATCTTAGATTACGCAAAAATAAATAAAATAAAATAACATAAATAAAATAAAAATTACCGGCTTGTTTAGCTAATGCGCATGCGTGTTCTCGAGTTGATTGACAGGCGATGTGTGTATCTTATAGCTGTAAGGCGGGACTTCCTTTCTACATCCATTGACGGTTCCCAATAATTTTAATAGAAGTGACCCGTCTCTGCTAAACATTCTCTGCCATAAGGAGAGCTTACGTTCCTCAACACTATAATAGAAAAGAAACATGTGAAATTAGAATTAAATATATCGAGTTTCCCATCGCCTCAAAATGCAAAGAGGCGCACTTTAAAATTATAGATGACATATATATATATATATATATATATATATATATATATATATATATATATATATATATATATATATAAACCCAATCATTTTTTTATGTTTTGTTTTGTTTTTGATAATTTAAGCATAAGTCAGTTTTGTAATTCTGATGTAAAAACAAGTTTTTTTTATTGTAATTTGGTGAATAACCTCTGGAATTATGTAGTCTACATAATTGGATAAAACAAAACGTGTTATAGGCTACCTATTATTTCTTTGGATTTTGTGAAATTTGGTATAATAATTTAAGAGAAAATATCTATTATGCTTTAAACAATCTGTTGTTTGTTTTAAACATTTTTATACATAAAATGTAAGTTCTTAAAAACCACCCCGCTGAGTGCTTTTACAATGGAACTGCCCAAACATCCTCTACGCAAAAGTACGTGAACGCAACGCAACCTCAACGCAAGTTTCGTTGAGAAACAGAACGCTAATAAGTGTTGCATTCTCAGCGTTGCCGCAAGGGGCACTAGAGCGAATTTTCTACTTTCAATCAACAACTTTCATGGCGGACTCGGGCAGCAATTTGAGTTGAAGCTTTTCGAAAAATGTATACTACTTTTTGTCCCCAGACCATTCAGACGAACTTGTTTTTTCTCCGTGTCTCTCCCAAATCCTGAACAATCGTCTCTTCTACCACATCCGGGCTGCATCCAAAAAACACAAGCAGCTGACTTGCTGCCTAATCAGTTAATGGCTTAACTGACAGCTGTATTGAATGAATAGAACTCTTAAGGAAACTGGTCTCTGAACAGTTTGAAAAGCACCATATTATCAACATGTCGCCTCAAAAGGCACCATTTTCCTGGTTTCAGACGCAACACCGGTTTCGTAGTCATGCCTAAAAAAATCTATTGCCCTCTTGTGGTTTGAGGTTTTAACCACAGAGTAACGCAATATATACGCGTTTGCGTTTGCGTGCTTGCGTGCAGTATGTTTCTGCCTTTAAGTGATGGAAAATTCACAAGACAAAAACGTACTTATTTAGAAAAATATGGTTTTATAGAAACCCGCAAAACCTTTTACTTGATAGTTTTTTTTAAAGATATTATTATTATTATTAATATTATTATTATTATTATTATTATTATTATAAGCTCTTTTTTTTCTTAAGTATGATTATATAAGGACGTTATTGACCTTGTTTATATTATGTTTTTGAACATAAATCTTTTTTTATTTTCTGAGTGATGTTTTGGTGGATAGCCTAGTAAAAACGTAAAATTCTGTTCATAGATATTATAAATAAACAAATAAATTGTAGGCTATATATAAAATATAGACCTTTATTTTATATATTTTAATTAATTGTCTGCTGAAGATGTAGGCCTTTTGTGACATTTAGTTTTGTTCTTCCACGTTGCTCAAAAAAAAAAAAAAATGTAACCTGTTTTTAAGATTTACACATTTCAATGTCATAACAAAATGCCATCAAATTAAATCGCATAATGCTTTACAATTTATATATATATATTCATTAAAGATTACTCAATTAAATTTGATTGAATTTATTTATGAAATGGAAATGAATAAATCTTAAAATTATTATTTTGAGTGTATAAATATATTGGTACAGTACCTTTTTAAAGATGGGGTTCATATTTGTGTGTGTATGTGTGTGTATATATATATATATATATATATATATATATATATATATATATATATAGTGTGTGTGTGTATATATGTGTGTGTGTATATATATATATATATATATGAAACCTTTATTAAAGACTGTATTCAATTTAAAGCAACATTTTCAGCACTGTTTATGTAATAATAACAGCACAAAATAATAAGAAATTCTAATACACATTAATAATATACATAACATAATATTTTTATTATATACATAATTAATCATATACATTGTCGTATTTTATGAGAATGTATGATAACTATAAGGGCCTATTTTTGGCAAGAGGAATTTTTATTATTTTAAAGGCAAGTGTATGGAGGACAGCTCCATATATATATAGCAGGAGTGAATTTTATTTTTTATTTGAGTTCCTGAATAAAATATTTCATCCAACAAATTACATTATTTATAACAAAGGTTTGTTTTTCTTCCTCCATTATCAATCCAAATTTCACATATCTCAGTTAATGATGAACAGACTATTGTTGTGTAGGCTACTTAAAAAAAAGTTCTTGTCTGATAGCTCAACATGAAACATCATTTATTAAGACACATTTCTTTTTATATTTGGCGCCACCGATGTGTCACAGGCAGCAAATGAAGCATGTTGCCCGTGGAGACCCGCCTCTCTTCCCATCAAACTGCGGCTCGTCCTGCGCTGCCATTGGCCTTTCATTCCAGTGACACGGCTGCCATTCTCGAGCTCGCTTTAAGCACATCAGTTCTGCATATCCTTCGGAACGGACAGAGTTAATTTCTTTCTTTTCCGTCCGTAGACGTCTTTGTGCTTTGAATTTAGACTGCGCTTTATTGGTAGACCGGCGATTGCGCTCGAATTCAATCAGTAGACATTGTGCACGCGGAGGTGGGGCCACGGAAAACACAGCGCGCGCATAACATTATTTCGCTCTCCTGTATAAGTGCATGTAAGTGAATGCTTCGTTCTCTCGTGAAAGATTGCACAAGGGCTTTAATGTTTATTTGCACGTCATTCAATATGAAAGTAACGACTGTGCGCTATATGGTGTCCATGAAGGTACAGCGTTGCATAAGCTAGTGAGCGCCTCGCCTTTGCATCAACACCTACACTTATTTGCCAATGCCACATTCTGATCCAAAAGGATTAAACATGTGTGTGTGTGTGTGTGTGATAAAATGCCACTGCTAATTAATACAAGTCTAATGCATTCTAGTTGTTATAATAAACCTCTATTTAATGTACAAATATAGACAATTGTCATTAGTGTTATGAATGAAGAAAGTCATTGAATGGAGAATCGACTGTAAACTTATATTTTATTTAGTTTTTTGGAAGCTTGGCAACATGAGCGATTCAGAGAAACAAACTGTCTCCCTTAAAGACAAGGATGGAGTGGAGAAAAGGGGGCGAGGGAGACCAAGAAAACATCCAAAGGTATAATGGAATAGTTCATTAAATATAATAATAAAACAAATATTATTAATGTCAAATAAGACAGGTTCATTTCTGAGTCAGAGGAAGAATAATGCAATTATAATATATACATTAAATGTTTGTAGTGGGTTTGTTTATGTATGTTAGTAGGAATTCACAAAATATCAGAAATATTTTTTTTCTTTCTATTATTAAATATCAACATCTGTTACTTCTTTTTTCTACGCCAGGTTTTAAAGTACTAAATGGTTATCTATCTTTGCTACAGTACATTATAAGTGTGAGGTGTAATCTGATTACAAAGTAATCAAATTACTTTGAGTTTCTTAAAAAATGTGTAATCAGATTACAGTTACTGAATTTCAGTCAAGTTAATTACACTGCTGTTTAAAACAAATGGATTTTTTTGGGATTTGCCATCGGTTATAATGTTAAAAATTACTTATCAGCTATATAAACAAGCCAAATTTTTGTATACAAATATTTACATTTTATAAATTGTATAGCAGTTATATTTGCCTCCCTAGTTTTAAGTAACACGATAGTCTCCAAAATATTATCGAGGCATCTTTTTAATAAACATGTTCAAACTTCCTACAGGAATCAAGTGGATCGCCAACTCCAAAAAAAGCAAGAGGGCGACCAAAAGGTAGCAAAAATAAGGGACCTTCCAAGAGAGTAAGTGCTGTTGTTGTCTTCCACTATTTTAATGAGTCCTTTAATTATGGCCTTGCCTTGTGTACAAAAATAAATACAGAATTTATTTCCACATTTGCAGTTGCACAACACAGCTGTCTGTATTTTGCAAACACACAGAGCTATATGAATTATTATATTTAAATAGTGCGTGGAAATGTTATGTTGACAGCTCATCCCCAGACCAGCAGGTCACTCGCTGTTAGCCACTTAGCCCTGGGCAGTGTCTGCCTGAAGAGTCCTCTGTGAACTCATTGCCCCTCTAACTGTTTTCATGTGCAGAGAGTGACTCCCTCTACTGGTGTTAATGCAGCATTGCTACTGTCTCAGTTAAAATGCTTAGGGGGAAAAAAACTGTTTGTGTTTAGCCTGGGAGGGAAGATTGTGTATGACTAAGTGAGACATTTTTTGACTCTTCATTAATTGTTAATTAATGTAATTTTGTATTCAATAGAAAGCATCGGCTGCAGGAAAACCGAAGGGAAGACCTAAGAAAGAGGTACACTTAAAGCGACAGTTCACACAAAATGTAAATGTCTGTCATCATTTACTCACCCTCATGCCATTCCTGTATGGGGTTTTATTCAGGCATTCAAGCTCCAAAAATAACAAAAAGTATCATAAAACTAGGCCATATGACATGTATGCTATATTTCAAGTCTTCTGAAGCCATAATATAGCTTTGTGTGAGAAACAGGGCAAGATTGTCATTAGCTAGGTTTCCATCCAACAATTTTTTTGCGAATTTTGAAATTGTGCAGAAGAAATCCTCAATGGAAATGCTTTATATGCAAATACATTTTCAAAATTCGCTTTAAAGTTTATGCGCCAGGATGAGGTGGATTTTCTGGAGTTTTGCTTAATTAAAAATATGCATTAAAGCGACAGTTCACCAAAAAATTTAAATTCTCTCATCATTTACTCACCCTCATGCCATCCCATAAGTGTTTGACTTTCTTTCTTCTGCAGAACACAAATTATGATTTTTAGAAGAATATCACAGCTCTGTAGGTCCATACAATGCAAGGGAATGGTGGCCAGAACTTTGAAGCTCCAAAAACCACATAAAGGCAGCGTAAAAGTAATCCGTTCGACTGCAGTTTTTAAATCCTTATCTTCAGCAGCGATATGTGAGAAACAGAACAATATTTAGTACCATTCTTTACTATCAATCTCCATTTTCACTTTCACAGTCTTCTTTTGTGTTTGGTGATTTTGCATTCTTCGTGCATATTGCCACCTACAGGGCAGGGAGGAGAATTTATAGTGGAAAAAGTACTTATACGTTATATTGAACTGTTTCTCACCCCCACCTATCATATCGCTTCTGGAGATATGGGTTTAACCACTGGATTCAAGTGGATTACTTTTATACTGCCTTTATGTGCTTTTTGGAGCTTCAAAGTTCTGGCCACCATTCCCTTGCATTGTATGAACCTACAGAGCTGAGATATTCTTCAAAAATCTTAATTTGTGTTTAGCAGAAGAGAGAAAGTCATACACATCTGGGATGGCATGAGGGGGAGTAAATGATGAGAGGATTTCCTTTTTTGTGTGAACTATCCCTTTATATAGTACAGAAACTGTTTTATATGTTATTATTTAGTTTATTAAATCATTATATCAATTGGGTCACCTATTTCCACTCCTTTTCAGGATCTCCAAGATCTCTTCAATTTCAGTAATGTTTCAATTCTTCGAACAGTGCCCTGGTTAGTCTAAAGTGCTTCACCCACAGCTCGTCCTTAAAGTGGTTCCACACAATCCTCCAGAACGGTTTTGAGCGCGGTCGCTCCCAGGTACATAGAGGCTGGCGGTGTATGGAAATAGCCATTTGAGCCCTCGTTATGTGAGCTATTGCACTTACTCTGTGACGTCTTCTGCTAGCATTGAATATCATAATGTAAAATTGTTCTATTACAGCAAAAACAACTCTCACCAAAGCAAGGAGGTCGTTTAGCTGCTCCATGACACGATCGGGCTTCCTCAGTTGATGGAAATGCGCATTTTCTTCTGTCAAATTTCAGTATAGCTTATAAAAAATGCAGAACATTTGGATGGAACCTAGCTATTGAATAACGACTTAGGTATCAATCTATTTTTTCAACACTTTTATAGTGTTTTTTATTATTTTTGTCATTTTGTAAGCTTTACAGCTTTTTATGCTTTTATGCTATGGAAAAGAGCCGCCTGAACATTCTTAAAAATGTCTTCTTTTGTTCTCCACGGATGAAAAGAAAGTCATACATGTTTAGAACAACATGAAGGTGAGTAAATGAAGACATCATTTTCATTTTCAGGTGAACTAATCCTTTAAATTTTGAATTTAATTTCAACTTAATTTCAAAGTCAAACCATCTAAACACCAGTTTAAAACGGCAGTTCTTTTTAAATGTCAAAACGTGAAGATTTACTTGCATGAAATATACCTTCAAATGCATTCCCAAATGTTTGGTTCCGTTCTGTGTTGAAACAGGAAAAGGAAAAACAGGCACCTCAGGACTCGTCTGAGGACGCTGAAGAAGATGACGATGAAGAACAGTAACTATCTTACAGGAGTACTACCTCACACTCAACCAAACTAACTGCCCGTCTGCTCTCCCAGCTGTGAATCGCAGGGAATGTCATTTCACAAAAAGACAGTTATAACTGTAAAGGAAATATCCGGCGTAATACATTATTAGGTTTGTGTAAGTAGGTCAAATAGAGAAAGCAGAATCACCCTGCATAAAAATGTGTTGAGTGTTTCTTAGTTTTATTTGACTACATATACATCTATTGAACTGAGGTGCTTTACTACTTATGCTTTGTTTGTAGCTTTGTTTTGTATGTAGATTAGCTATAATTTAAATGTGAAACATCATTGGCTTAATAGTTGTCATAGAATGAATTCTTTTTTGAATGTAGCTGTTTACAGTTTAATAGTTCATTAAGCTTTTTATTGGATGTTCCATATTATACAACCATCAGTGAATATTTCTTGAGGCAGGCTCTTGTATTTTGATTTATCAGGGCAAATATATTTAACTTAAAGTACCATTGTCATTGACACTAGAAGCCCCAGGAATCATGAATCTGTCACGGACACTACTGAAGTTAATGGAAATGTCGGTAGATTTTGAAGATTGCCCAATTTTGACACTGGCTAGCATGTGTTGCTATTACACATAGTAGAATGCTAGTGCTTTATGATAAGATTACATTTCGTAACATTAGTAAATGCATTAGGTAGCCTAATATAAACTAACAATGAACAATATATTTTTTCCTAATTTTCATAATGTTTGTTAATGTTAGTTAACACAAATACAATTGTTAGTTCATAGTGCATTATGGTTAACATGTACAACGTTTGAGTTTAAAAATGTGTTAGTAAATGTTGAAAGATTAATAAATGCTTTATAAGAATTGTTCATTGTTAGTTCATGTGAACTGATGTTGTTAACTAATCATAAGAAATGTAACCTTATTTGAAAGTGTTACCCATTGAACGTGTATTTTCTGGTGCTTTTCCAAAGACATCAGACCACAAGGTTTGGTGGATAAAACATGAGCAAAAAATTAAGCAAAAATTACTTTTCTAATAAGCTTTGCTCACATTATAATTCCACAAGGGACTCTTTGCAACAGATATCAGCTCAATGTTATCGACACACCAAGTGCTTTTGGAATGCAAATGTTTCGCTTTATTGTATTCTATTTGCCTCCCTGTATTTATTTAATTAACAACAGTTATAAACTAAAGGATGCTCTCACAGGTTCTCAAGACCTTGTGTCTTGAGTTATAAGACTATTGCATATGTTGAGCAGAAATGTAACCTAAAGCTTAGCCCAATTGTCCTTTAAACACTAGGTTTGTATTTTGCGCATTCAAGTCCTCATAAGTTCCGAATTCGAACCGCCTCAGGTATTAAGGTGTCGTGATCAAACAGCAAACGCCCAAGACAATGTTATTCTCCTCAGTAGTTCAAATTCCCTTTATCCTGATTGTTCATGTAGCAGTATAATAACCTACATGTATGTGGCATTTTGTTAATACACCATTAGAGTTCTAAAATGTGTATTAGATTTATTGACTATATATTTGCATGTGTACTGTGTGTTGATCTTAATAAAAAATACTTTTTCTAAATGTCTATGCACTGTATACAATATTAGAATTATGATTCAATTAGAATATACTGTAGTATAGTAATATTTAACTATATACAATTTAAGTCAATTTACATACACTTAGGTTGAAGTCCTAGGTTTTTATAAAAATGCTTGTTTTTTTCTTCTAATAATTGACATTTATTCACTTCATAACTTGCATCTTACTGTCATTTGTGTCAACTCCATCAGACACACCAAAAATTAATCCAACAAGTGTAAAGTCTTCAATTATCTAATAATATTGTTCAGTAAAGGAGTCAGGTCATAAAATACATTCAATATATAAATATATATACACAGTGCATCCGGAAAGTATTCACAGCGCTTCACTTTTTCCATATTTTGTTATGTTACAACCTCATTATTTTCCTCAAAATTCTACAAACAATACCCATAATGACAACATGAGAAGTTTGTTTGAAATCTTTGCAAATGTATTAAAAATAAAAAACAAAATAAATCACATGTACATAAGTATTCACAGCATTTGCTCAATACTTTTTTGAAGCACCTTTGGCACCAATTACAGCCTCAAGTCTTTTTGTGTATGATGCTACAAGCTTGGCACACCTATTTTTGGGCAGTTTCTCCCATTCTTCTTGCAGGACCTCTCAAGCTCCATCAGGTTGGATGGGGAGCGTCAGTGCACAGCCATTTTCAGATCTCTCCAGAGATGTTCAACCGGGTTCAAGTCTGGGCTCTGGCTGGGCCACTCAAGGACATTCACAGAGTTGTCCCGTAGCCACTCCTTTGTTATCTTGGCTGTGTGCTTAGGGTCGTTGTCCTGTTGGAAGATGAACCTTCGCCCCAGTCTGAGGTCCAGAGCACTCTGGAGCAGGTTTTCATCAAGGATGTCTCTGTACATTGCTGCATTCATCTTTCCATCGATCCTGACTAGTCTCCCAGTTCCTGCCATTAAAAAACATCCCCACAGCATGATGCTGCCACCACCATGCTTCACTGTAGGGATGGTATTGGCCAGGTGATGAGCAGTGCTTGGTTTCCTCCAGACATGATGCTTGCCATTCAGGCCAAAGAGTTCAATCTTTGTTTCATCAGACCAGAGAGTTTTGTTTCTCATGGTCTGAGAGTCCTTCAGGTGCCTTTTGGCAAACTCCATGTGGGCTGTCAAGTGTCTTTTACTGAGGAGTGGCTTCCGTCTGGCCAGTCTACCATACAGAATGACCATCGGGTTCTTGGTCATCTCCCTGACTAAGGCCCTTCTCCCCCGATCGCTCAGTTTGGCCGGGCGGCCAGCTCTAGGAAGAGTCCTGGTGGTTCCAAACTTCTTCCATTTACGGATGATGGAGGCCACTGTGCTCATTGGGACCTTCAATGCTGCGGAAATGTTCTGTACCCTTCCCCAGATCTGTGCCTCAATACAATCGTATCTCGAAGGTCTACAGACAATTCTTTGGACTTCATGGCTTGGTTTGTGATCTGACATGCACTGTTAACTGTGGGACCTTATATAGACAGGTGTGTGCCTTTCCAAATCATGTTCAATCAACTGAATTTAGAACAGGTGGATGCCAATGAAGTTGTAGAAACATCTCAAGGATGATCAGTGGAAATAAGATGCACCTGAGCTCAATTTTGAGTGTCATGGCAAAGGCTGTGAATACTTATGTACATGTGATTTGTTTTGTTTATTTTTAATAAATTTGCAAAGATTTCAAACAAACTTCTTTCACGTTGTCATTATGGGATATTGCTTGTAGAATTTTGAGGAAAATAATGAATTTAATCCATTTTGGAATAAGGCTGTATCATAACAAAACATTTTTTTTTCTTTTTCTGTTTTCATACTATTCTGAAAATTAAAGAGTTGACAAAATTAAAACTTTTTCCATCTTAACACTGGAGCCATTTTTCCCCCCTCAGTTGAAGATAAACTAAACTAAAATGCCAAAATTGATCCCACAATTTTTACAGAAATTATAATAATTGAGAATGACGGTGTTGACAAGTTGAAGCTGTGACCGCAGAGACATATACATTGTTTAAAATATGAAAAATATCAACTGTACCAGACCACGTGTCCTACTGTTGCATCCAGCATGAGCAGGAAGTGGGAAAGGGATACTAGGAGTTAAAGCTTATCAGGACATTTTCTGATTTATTCAGGATTTTAAAAATCTGACGCAAAGTGAGGACACTAATTTTTGTAAGACATGTTTTGTCCCTTATCTCAAGAATCAGTGATTATGAGGATTATTAATAATATTAGTATTAGTAGAAATATAATTAATATTATAATCAGTATTTACTGATTAGCTCATTATTATTATTATTATTATGCATATATGGGTAAGCGAGAAAGAGTTAAAGTGCTCAATATCACGCACGCAGACCGTATTCACCTAAACAATTACGTACGTTTTCTCTGTAAGCGCCTCTCGTAGCCCCTTCGTTAATGGCGTCAGTATCCGAGATGTGCTCGGCTTTAGAAAAATGAAGCGCAGACGAACATATCTCTTGTAATAAAGCGCCGGGTTTCCATTCGCGGAGTTTGCATCTCCAGTTCTCGGCGGTTCAACTTCCGATCTCAGTCGTGACGCTCAGCCCGAGCCCAGAGATGATGAAGCTCAAGTCAAACCAGACTCGCACGTATGATGGAGACGGGTTTAAGAAGCGGGCCGCCTGCCTGTGCTTCAGGAGCGACACCGAGGAGGAGGTGAGTGAGTACCGGTGGAACGGACCGCAACCGGGAGAACGCGGAACGGGGATCGTGCATGCGTCTGTCAACGCGTCAACTGGCCGCATGGGGCTTAATATCTAAAAAGCCTCACTTTTAAACGCGAGTTAGCATCTTGGTAGTAGCGGATTGACTGAAATTAGTAGTTAGCATCGCGTTAAAGCGACGCGACCTGATAAACTGGATCGTTTTAATTAAAATGAAAATAAAACAAGCTGTCAACGCCGCTAGCATTCTGGTTGGTCGCGTCGTTCTCAGTTAGCATGCGGCTCAACAGGCCTGAGCTAAACTAAATCTCAGTGTATTCTCAGAATAGTTAAATGATGCCATATTTTGTATTACTATCACGTAACACGGTATTGCCACGGGTTTTGTACATGTAACTATGGTATTTCAATGGTTTTTGGATATTTTCCATGGGAATAACAGTGTTTTGGACATGTACCATGGTAATACACTGGTATTCTTTGAAGTAGCCAACCATGGTATTACCATATTTTACCATCCCTGTACATGGCATCACCACAGTACATTTTGGAAAGAAAATTTCAGTCTGTTCTTAGAATGATCCCTCATTTAAGGATGCCTTCTGTTTTCATGGTAATACCAATGTTTTGGTCTTGTGCTATGATAATACCCTGCTATGTTTTGAAGTTCTTGGACCACCATAGCATATATGAAAGTACCATGGTATTACCATCTTTTACCATCCTTGTACATGGCATCACCACAATACTTTTTTGTAAGAAAAATCTCAGTCTGTTCTCAGAATGGTCGCCTTCATTTTACATCATGTGCCATGGTATTACAATGGCTTTTGGAAATACAAACCACGGTAATACCCATGTTTTGGACTCAAACCATGGTAATACCCTGGTGGTCTTTGAAGTTCTTTAGAGCACCATGATATACAGTATATCAAAGTACCATAGTATTACCATCTTTTACCATCCCTGTACTATGGCATCACCACAGTACTTTTTTTATTTTATTTATTTTTGCAAGGAAAATCTCAGTCTGTTTTCAGAATCTTTCCTTTTTTAAAGGATGCCATCGGTTTTCATCATGTACTATGGTAATGCCATGTTTGTAGACTTATACCAAAGTAATACCGGTGTTTTGGATTTGTACCAAGGTAATATCCTGATATTCTTTGACGTACTTTGGAGTAATATGGCGTTTATCAAAGAACCATTGTATTTTAATCCTGCCAGGTCTCCTAAGCAACCAAATTGGCCCAGTTGCAAGGGAGGGTAGAGTAACATGGGGTAACCTCCTCGTGGTCACGATTAGGGGTTCTCACTCTCAATGGGGCGTGTGGTAAGTTGTGCGCGGATTGTGGCGAGTAGCATGAGCCTCCACATGCTGTGAGTCTCAAAGGTGTCATGCACAATGAGCCATGTGTTAATATGTGTGGATCGACGGTCTCAGAAGCGAAGGCAACTGAGACTTGTCCTCCGCCACCTGGATTGAGGTGAGTAACCGCACCACCATGAGGCCCTACTAAGTAGTTGGAATTGGGTATTCCAAATTGGGAGAAAAGGGGATAAAAAAAATCAAATAAAAGCACCACTGTATTACCATCTATAACTACCATCCCTGTACCATGGTATCACCACAGTACTTTTTGTGACGAAAATCTCAGTCTATTCTCAGAATGGTCCCTTGATAAAGGATGCCATTGGTTTCATGATGTGCCATGGTATTACCATGGTTTTTATACATGTACCAAGGTACAGTATCACTATGGTTTTTGGACATATCATGGTAAAACCAGTGTTTTGGACTTGTCCCCTTGGTTCTTTGGTGCACAATGTCATATATCAAAGTAACATGGTATGACCATGTTTTACCATCCCTGTACCATGGGATCACCACAGTACTTTTTTTTTTTTTTTGCACGGAAAATCTCAGTGTATTCTTAGAATTCCTAAAGCATGGCATGCTATTAAATTTTCAAGACACTTTTGCATCTTTATTGAGGATCAGTAACTAAAAAGTACAAGCTTGTAGTGATCAATGCCTATATGGGTTTTTACAACAACCAATAATATCAAAATGGCCAAATATCGGTTGATTAATTCAGCTGATTTACGGCTTGCCAGACAGACAGAAAACTGTAATTATGTGTTGTGATCTCATAGGTGCTGTTGGTGAGTAGCAGCAGACATCCAGATAAATGGATCGTACCTGGAGGTGGAATGGAGCCTGAGGAAGAGCCCAACGTTGCTGCAGCCCGAGAAGTTTGTGAAGAGGTTTGACCTTTGATAAGCATCTCTCAAAGATATATAAACAGGGTTAAAAGTCATTGAAATTCATTGGTTGAAAAAATGTGGTTCTATTTTGGTAGAAGTCGGTTGGTTGCCTGACTAGTCGAATATCTTAATCGGTCACAAGGAAGCGCTGTGTAATTAAACTGGTTTCAGGTTCAACAAGCAGACTTCTCATGCAGTGGAATAACTGCTTTAAAGGCACAATGCTGCATATTTTTAACTCAGTTTGGCTCTACGCACCTGAAGCCAAGTTATTTTGGTTTGTTTGAGCACAACAACTCCAAGTCCAATTACATAGCTTTACAATTGAATATTTACGTACGTGTATCATATGTTTCTATTGACTCCCTTTAATTTTTATTTAGAGAGCTTTTCAATTGAGTTTTTGCTAGTAAGAGTTGACAAATGATAGAGCTCTGTAATTGGAAATCGTAGTTGTAGAAAATCTATTTTAGAGCTTTTTAATGAAAACATAACTAGTAAAAATGCGATTACAACGAGTAACGCTGGGAGTAATAAAAGCTAAATCGGCTTGCCATAATTTCTACGAGTAATGACATCATTTTTTTATATCAAGAATGAGCATTCTATCTTATTGAATTGTTGATATCATTTATGGCAAAAGGACTTGCAGTACAGCACAGCATGCTGTCAGTACGTTAATTAAAGCACTTATATACCAGTTAGTTATTAGACAACAAGTCTGTCATAGTGACCCAAACGTAATGGTTACCATGTAAAATTTGTCAACTTGCATATTAAATGCACTGTAAAATATTTTATTGAAGGTAAAGCATAAATCCGACTTCAACCTTGTTTTATCCTCAGATCAGTTCCATTGTGCAAGCATTGAATATCCTTTTCTCATGAGGATAAGTGGTTATGATCTGTCAGCTGATTCCTTCCACACTTCTGTCTTACAAATGATACTTTCACTGGCCAACTGACAGACTGCAATAACCACGACGCTCAGTCTATGAGGACGATCGCATTACAGCCGAGTTTTAAAGGGCATTAAACTCCGGTTAAGTTCTGCTTTTCACACCTCAACTGCTGTGCAGACAGACAGTTGCCAAAAGCGTAACATTAACACATGTGGAAGCAACCATAGACCATAAACACACCATGACAAAATGTCAAAGACGTTCAACTGTACTATATTTTTGCGAATGTTTATTTGTCTTGATGAAGCTTTTGATTTTGATCTGATCTTGGTCATGTATATTTAGGACTAAATTTAGACCACGACTGACGACAATTAACTACTGAAAGCTGAAGTCACTGGCCATGTTAGGGACTTGACATTTGCCCTAAAGTGTTGTGATGGATTACTATCACTCAGGACTGATTTAGACTGCCACTGACTGAAGAATGCACTCATGTTCTTTTTATTTATGTATTTATTTTTTTACCTCAAATACCTTGAAAGTTCAGCTGTGAAATGAACATGTTGATTCCAACATTCAATGGTTCGGCATTGACAAAGCAAACTGAAGAACCTGACCACACAGTAATGACTATCTTTTACGTTTGCGACAATAAAAAATAGGCTTACTTCACTTTGTTGGAAGACTCAGTCAAAGTTCTTGCTTTAGAATATCTGAAGCTCACGAAGAGTGGAAACCATTATGGGTTTATCCAATGGCTATGTCTACATTAGAGGTTTTACAGATTAATCGTCCTGATCGTTTCTTTGTGGTACTATTGTTATCTGTAAAAATCTTACATTAGAGATAAACTGATATACGGTTTTTACCAATGAATCGGTGCCAATAGTTTTAGAACTATCGTTATCAGCAAAAATCTATGCCGAAAGCTGCCGATAGTTTATTTTATTCCTCTGTGTTCTAAATTGAAGTGAGGTAACCTAGATATCCATCTTCATCAGAGCCAAGTCTCTGTCATTTCAAAATAAGAGTCCACTATGTATTTTGGGATTTTTTTGAAAGTTAAAATGTCCTGCGTTATGCACCAAACTTAATTTTTCTGGTTATTATTGGAATTATGTTGGGAAAAAAAATGGGATTTCATTCATTATGAACTCTATATCTGTGTTTTTTTTACATTCTATAAATAGATTTTAGAAGACCACGGTTCCAACGGATCCTTAAAATGTCTTAAAGGTGGGGTATGTGATTTGCAAAACGGCCGGCAGATTTTGAAAATACACAACTCTAAGGTCCTACCTTCTCTCCTCCAACGCTGGCCCTGACTCCACCCATTCGAAAAACATGGACGCGCAATCATGCACGAGCGAAAACTCAGATGCGCAGTGTTCTAGACTCACTAGTCAAACAGTGCATTCACCTGTCAGACAATTTTTCAGAGCAAATTGTTGACACAGCAGGAGGAGGGGGTCGCATACCACTCTTGAAAGGTGTAGAGCTGATTTTCTCATAACTGTAAAAAAAAAGAACATCGCCAGCCCTGGCGTCTGTACAGCGGTCTTCTATTCAAAACAGGATTCATAGAAATGTGGAACAACCCCACTAGCACTATAAAAGCTCTATTCTCCATACATAAATACAATCGCTTCCTGTTACTGGGTCACGAGCTTTGAGTATGCGCATCGAACGGGACATGCGCGCCAGAGTGGTGGGGGGAGGGGGCATGGTACGACCGTTTGATTGACACATTTTCTGTCCAATGATTCTAGATGGTCTTGAAAATGATTGGCTGGAGTTTTTCGAGTCCTGCCCGTTCCACAGATGATTAAATTGCTTAATTTTCATTTCAGTGCTTCTAATTTACAGCCAGTAAGTGGGTTAGGAATAGGATTTCAAGTTATTTTGAAAAAATGGTCAAAAAAAAAATCACATACCCCACCTTTAATTTGTATTTAAAGAGGTCTTAAATTTGGAGGCGGAAAGAGAGTAATCTTGATATTACCTAATGTAATTATCAAACTTCAATTCAAATATGATTTCATTAAATAATTGCATGCGACGCCACCTTCAACGTGAAAACGCGGCACTGTTGTATTTCTTCAAGCACTCTGGGGTGTTTCCATCTGTTGCAGAGCAGTTTGCAATCATTAGGCCATATTGTGACAAAGTTTACTTTTAATTGTTTATATTGTAATACGTTGTGGATTATTGAAGGAGTTTACATTTTATTTCCCTTTTCTGTTTGAATGAGCTCCTGGAAAAAGGGAAGCACTTGCATTTCAAAATAAGAGTCTCTGTTGTGTTTCATTCTTTAAAATGAAAAGTTTTGCTCTACGAGTCAATATATATATATATATTTCCACTAATTAATGGTATTTTGGTTGCACCATAAACTGCATCTGGAATTTAATTCAATTTGGACTCTTTCAGCCTCTGTTTGGCCCTCCCCATCACAGGAAATAAAGACTAAGAACATTTAATATAGGCTACCAAATTTAAAGTATTGGCAGATGAATTGCCTTTATTCCAATATATTATCGTATCAGCAAAATCCAATATTGGTCGACCTCTAATTTGTATTTATTTATTTATATAATGGTACATAAACCAATTTTAATGTGATATATATGTGGAAAACATGTATTTTAAACTTTTTTACATTGTGAGTTTGTTTTGATATGGTGATAAAGTATTAATTTTATATGTTCATGTCTTCAAAAATGTCTTAAATTTGTGCAGCAACCCTGAAGACTATTGGCCGATTAATTGGTTATTGACCTTTTCCACCTCCTTAGTTATTGGTATAAGCAAATCTAGAAAAATCGGTCAACCTCTAATCTTCATAGGTTATATTATGCTGATATATGATAAACACAATTTGAACTAATAGCAAATGAGACGTATTAAAAATGGTGGCTTACATGTATATGTTGGATTTAATTTGAAAAAATAAAATGTGCATTGACTATTGACAAAGCGGTCGTTGACAAAGTGGAACTGCTGCGCTACCATACAGACACCGTGATTGGCCAATGCCAATAATCTTAAAATGACCAAATATAGATTTAATTGGTCTCTCATTTATTTTTAACAATTTATTTAAAAAAAAAAAAAAAAAAAAAATTTCATAGTAACTATTGACAGTCACAACAAAGAATATTTTCTGGGGGTGCTTAGAAACAGTTTATGACAATGAGTTTATCCATTCATTTTTTTGATAGGCTGGAGTCAAGGGCACTTTAGGAAGACTTGTAGGAATATTTGAGGTAAGTCAAACTAATATGAGAAAACTAGTTATTATTACACTGGTAATAATGTTTTATTTGTTAACTTTATCGAACTAAAGTTAACATGAACAATACTTTTTCATCACTATTTTACCTTGTTTATGTTAATATCAACATATACTAAGTTGCGTACTGTATGTTAACATTAGTTGTTTCATTATGAACTAACATGACCTACCAATGAACAATTATGTTTTTTTATAAATGAACTAAAAGCTTTAATATTATTCAATGTTATATGATGATCCTTAATGCATTTACAAATGTTAACAAAGAGAACTTTATTGTAATCCGTTTCTGATACACATCTGCAGTGTACATGACGTTTTTAATTTCATTTTGTTCTTTATTCAGAATCGAGATAGGAAACACCGAACGTATGTCTACGTTCTCATCGTAACCGAAGTTCTGGAGGACTGGGAAGATTCAGTAAATATTGGTTAGTAAATTAGAATAATTATTTTTGAGTAAACCTCTATGAACACATTTACATGCAAATACTTTTCCAGTTCAGGCCCATATACTAGTTAAACATTCATTCCAAAAAACAGGTTTACATGCTCTACAGCAATTGGAAAATTCTTGTTTACATGACAAACATGACAAGCCAACATATTCTGAATAAACTAAAACATGCATGCTCATGTTTGAATACAAGTAGATGTAAGTAAATAAATCAAATAAAACACACACATATATATACTGTATGTATTCATTATTATAAATAATATACATAAATTATATTTATAATAAATATAAACATATTTAATAGAAATATATATAAATATTAATTTAATGTGGAAGTTCCAAATGGGTTGTTTAAACCTAAGCATATGCCAACTGTTTTATTCAGATTTCTAGTACCTGGAATATTGACATTTATTTTTATATATTTATATTTAAGTATTAAGCATAAACAGTATAATGAATTTATTTAATCTTACAGTATACTGTATGTACTGTGCATATATTAGGTTGAATCTCACTAAACCTATTTGACTCCAAAATCAAAAGCAACAAATAAGACCTTTTATTTTGCATAGAAAAAAAAAGCCTATTTTTGACATTGTGACATTATTTCATGTGTTATGCACATTTTACCCACCCCCAATTCTAAATACTGCAATGCAAAAAATTATATATTATTGAAATGAAGTATTTATACATCACAGCAGTACTCAGTTTGTACGTTCCTTTATTTATTTTTTACATTTTAATTACAGTAATCATTGTTCAAAACATATTTTTACTGTTACTGTGATGAGAATCATCATTGAATATAATATTAATAGTAAAAGTAAAATATCCGCATGCATTGCAGTATTGAGAATTGGGAGGCAAAATGTGTTAAAGTGTCCTGAAAATAATGTCAGATCAAAAAAACAAATATGGTCCTACATTTTTATTGGATTTTTACGGCTTTTTTACATTAATTTAATGTAACATATTATTGTAGATTATGTATTTATTTGGGGTTAGACATTGAACATTTATACCAGTTGATTTGTAACACCCTTAAACCTCTTGTAACACCTGCTTTTCTTTATTGTTTTGACAGGGAGAAAAAGGGAATGGTTTAAAATTGACGATGCCATACAAGTGTTGCAGTGTCACAAGCCAGTACAGGCCACCTACTTCAAGGCTCTTCATGAAGGTTGTCTGAACAGTAATGGGGCACCTCTAGTGGCCACGATAGGCGGAGACCTGTCGTCCACCTACAGCATTAATCAGAGCTCCGTCTCTGATATCAGATAACTAATGCAAAACAGCGACACTCCGGATGCTTCCGTCGCCGCTCTCGCTCTTATTCTGATTCTTTTTTTCTTAATTGTCAGGAAAGTAGCACAAAAGTCACAAGTGTTGGTTGAATATTCAAAACGATGTTTTGTAAATGTTATCTTTCCACTATCTCCTGTTTCATTTTTGTTTTATGCGGACTGTTGCATGAAACCCACGACCCACGTACTTTTAGTGCCCTCTATGCGACCCAAGTGTGAGATTAAACGAATGCAAGAACTACTTTTTACTGTTGTGATGTAAAGATATACACATGGTGCGTTAGCATGTGGCTTTCAGTATTTTTACACATTCATTTTCCTCTGCGTGTGTATGTGTGAGCGAGCGCCAATTTGTTTTTGTTAACGAATGCGTTTATAAGAGAACATGAATGCGTGGATCTGTGAGAAGTTATTAGTTTTGCATGAGCAATGGTATTTATTTGTCCTATGAGATTGTGTGATGCGATGAATGGTTAACTTGTACTTCATGTTAAATAGGTGTTCTGAACTTCTTGTAAATATCGTACAGGCCTCCAAAAACACATAGGGTTTAAGTTAAATACCTGATTAGACTGGAGCTTAATTGTACGATTTTACACTTTTTGATCTAGAATTTTTCCACAGCAAATGTTTGACAGACTTTGTGTTTATTGTAAAATCTGAAATCAATCCCAGAGGTTAATTATGCTATGATATGGTGTCAGAAAGATTCGGCAGGTTTTCCGACTTTATGCTGTTATGCTTATCTGTTGTACGTTTTTATATATTTTTTAAGTCAACATGAAATCAAAATTTACCCTAGATACTTTCTCAAATGAATGTTCTGGGTTCAATACAAATTAAGCTTAATCAACTGCATTTGCGGCATGTTTATTTGCCAGAACAAAATAATAATTTTGACTCCGACCTTGACAGCAAAAAGGGTAAATATCTGGCTTTGAGTGGAGCACGTACAATGACGTGAATGGGCTCAGTTTATAAACATTTAAATACTCACTATTTAAAGCAATTGTAGCATTTCTTAAATCTGACCAATAGTTAATGCAGTCATTTAATACAGTTGTGTTGATGTCAAAAGGTTTGTCAATAATAGCAAATAACAAAAGATTTGAAAGTCCAAGTCATTCCTGATGGATAAAGTCCCACTCTCCTTTTTATCTCTCATTTGAATATCCTGTTTCACTTGTCCATACATCACACTACGGAAGTAAAACGGTTTGTGAACACACATGGGTTGTTTTGTATTGACTTTCATTTTGGCTAAATTGCCATACGGACGAGAAGAAAATGAAGCATAGTTCAGGACAAAAGGGCGATTTGAATAGAGATTGAGACTGAATAGGTGGGCTGAAGCGATTAGTCGATGTTATCGACAACAGTAATAAATTGTCGACAAATTTTCGTGGTCGAATAGTCGTTTTTTTTCTCATTTAACGTAACGTGAGATCACATTAAACTCTAATGATTGCACTCAAGAGGAGCACTGCAGTTCACATCTGATTGAGGAGAGAAGGAATTACACAGATCACAGTCCAGACGCGCACTAAACTTTCCAAACAGCTTCAGGTGATGTAGATCGCAAAGAGTGAGGGAATTATAATGCAAAAATACAAAATAAGCGCTCTCATTATGGAATAAGCAGAGCTGGAGCTGCTGCTCCGCTGAAGCAAAACATGCATATCAGAGCGTCTTTAAAAATAAAAATATTTAAAAATATATTAAATTCCTTTAAAAAAGATGCATTCACCTGAAAAGCAGCATATAAGATATTTAAGATACATTCTCTTGAAGTTAGTCTAAATATCTTATATGATGCTTCTCAATTAAATGTATCTTGTTTTAAGGATTTTTAGACCATTTTAGATGGAAAACAAGACAACACCTGAAAACAATAGGATTTTTTGCAGTGAATTTCTTTCACTGAATTAAAGGAAAAAATACTTTTTATTAAGTTTAATTCAGTAATGTCATTTAGAGGTATTTTTAAAAGATGATTTTGTCCTCTTTATTGTTAGCAAGCACTTTTATTACAACCTTTTAAGTCGAGGCAGAAGCTGAATAGTCGTTGAAGAGCTAATGATTCATCGTTGCAATAATCAGCCGAACGTTCGAATAATCGTTAGATTAGTCGATTATCAAAATAATTGTCAGTTGCATCCCTACTGAATTATATATTCTTTTTTGTTTGATGCAATGTGCATTTGCAAAACGGGCCCTAGACTGCAGTAGCTGCTTACCGATTCTTTCGATGTTAGTATCTTTAGAAGACCCCACAAGTTTACTTATTTTAACCTCTCAGTGACTCGACATCCTCATCCACTCTATCATTGCTATACATTAACAACTGGGAGGTTTCAATCAGCATGCACAATTTAATTCAAGGGCAAGCCATGTAACATTTTGTTTTAGCCTAAAAACGTTCAAATATCTTTTCTTTCGAAATGTCAAGTACTTCTTCAAAGCCAAACTGCATGCTTTGTAAACCTTTTGGAAAGCAGCGGTTGGCACAATACTGTGAATTGTGAGCTCTGTAGTTAGCGCAATGTTTTGGTGTCTTTATTTCTCTTGTACAGATCAAAGACAAAACTTCAATGTCAAGCGTTTGTCGTTATGATGTGTAGATATGGTACACTTCAGATCGCTGAGGGTTAGGCTTATTTACTCAACTAAAAGGCATTGTTTTTGCTTGTCTTGGGAGTTTTAAGTGCATTTATGATGAAGCGCACGTCATTCAACATTTCATTAAAAGTTTTTATTGTTAATCTGACTGCTGAGTGAGTAATGATAACCTGAAAATCAGGTTGACTTGCAACAGTGATTTATAAAGTTTACATGCCTGTGATTCGTTTCTATTAACACCGTCAAGGATTTTACAGTTGATTGTGGTTTAAATCTTCCCTTCTACTTCTAGTGTAGCATGCAATACCTATCAACATCTTGTGATTGGTATTTGTGATGACGGCTATTCTATTTTTAATATGTATAGTCAACATGTGGCCCCAACCACAAGAATAAAGTGCACGTATTTTAATGAATGGTCTTTGAGCATGGAGTCAAGTTCCTTCTAGAAAACAAGGATGTGAAATCCAATCTGCTGCATTTAAAGTTTATAGTTCATCATGTGGAACTCATTTCTGGCAAATGTCTCAAAGAGCACCATAAATGTGCCCTGCTTTTAAGGGTTGGACTATGAATGTAAATTTTAATAGGTTATTTCTTTCTTTTGCCACAAATTACAAAACAAATTGCCCAGGTATAGAGTTTTAAGAGATTTAATTGGTTCAGATGGGATGTTGGAACTATGACTGAAATCAGTGTACTCTACGAACTCTCCCATCAAAAGCTGTGACCCTTTCGGTTTCAACACATGTACCCTTCACTGGAATTTTTTTGCTTTTTCATTTTGGGATTGTGAAATCAACCAGTTTGAGAATGTAATATAAATGTGCCAACTAATAAACACCAGTATTTCACTTTAAGGTTTCAGTGATTTTATCCCCATTAAAAAAAAAAGTAAAAAGAACAGTATTTTAAGTCTCTGGCGGGTCTTAAATGACCAGCATGTCCCACCAAACAGAATAAAAATGGATGTTTTTAAACATATGCGTGACTTCCGATCTCAAGAATAATTTTTACATTCCATTTGGTGGACAAAGGGATGAGGAATCAAATCTACTCAGTCCAAATAGGATTTCACACCACTGCTTGACTATTGCAGCCCAAAATGACTGAATTTGTTGCATATTTTCAATTTTTTGTATAATTTTAGATGCCATCTTTGTTTTGCTGTGAAAAGTAGCAAAATAATGTTGTCGACTGTATGAGTGCAAAAACCTGTAAATATAATAGTGCATATCTGAATATGCATTTAGCAACAACAAAAAAATGAATTAATTACACATCAAAATGCCATGCATTTAAGAGATGAAACCCATGATTTGGCTAATATCAGTTCAATGGAAGACCCATCATTTTTATATATAAAAAATGTTATGCCTCAGATAATGCAAGTCTAATAATTAGACCCGTTGCGATTGCCACATCACCTTATAGAAATCATTTGATCTAACTGGGATTGAGATAACTGCAAATTTGAGCACTTCAAATTCTGATCTCAATAAATATAACATGAGAATGTTTTGTCACATTTTCAGTTGCAACTGTGCATTATGTGAACTCCAAATAAATGGACAGTCATCAACCTGGGTGCGTGAATTAAGATTAAATGTTTGCTGAGATTTACACACCCTTATGTGGTCCTGCGAAATCCTTTAGACAAGGGATTTTGATAATGAACATGATAGGATCCCCCTCGAGCATCTAGGCTTTATAATATGGGATGTCCCAGCTAATTTGTAACAGTTGGCAACCATACGTGGAGATGGTAGAATGGCAGATGTGCAGTTGGAGAAGTCTCGGCAGCATCAAGCTTTTCAAGCATTTGTTTGCCAGTGAAACATGTTGAAAAGTTATGTTTACCTCATGCCAACTGTGGAAATTATACAAAATTGCAAGCAATTACAAATAATGCAGCATGTTTTAATTTGCATTTATTTGCAATCGCAAAATCCTGGAGGGACTGACTAATCAATAACATTGGTAATGTATATAAATAATGAGTCAGATGCACGAATAAGTACTTTTGAAAGTTTATTGTACAGATAATGTGAAATATCACTGTGGCTGCTGTCCTCGGCCACGGCCAAAACCACCTCTCTGAAAAAAAAATAAAACAAGAGTGTATTCAAATGGTGAACCTAAATTTGCCCTTTTCCAGCTGAACAGTTCAAGCTTTAATTCTTTCAGGAATCATTCATTTAAATGGCAGTCTAAAAAGTGATTTAACAGCAGTACTTACAAACTGGAATTCTGTGGCTGCACCAGCACCAGCTTCAGCCTTTTTGTCTGCGCCAGCTGTTTGTGCAAATGTACACCTTGTTAGTTTTATGAACTTGAGCAAACCCCCATAAAATAAAGTCTCCAACAAAACCACACGTCATCTAATTCTGTGTTCAGATAAGCAACAAAAATAATATCCGTAGCGAGTCCGCTTAAATCTTTTTAGTTTGCAGTCCGAACAAAGCATTTCAAGAACCCAATCAATTAAAATAAAACCATTTTAAGATGGGTTTCCCAGCAAATTCAAACACTATCCCGCAAGTGTACAGATATGTCCGAATTTTCTCATTTTCACTCACTCTTACAACGTACTGTAAACTACGTGGCATTCGCTATGAAGTGATTTGTGAAGAGTAAATGAGTGAGCAGAAGTAAATGCCATAAGACTTGTCACTTATGTTGTCTAACGAGTTTAGAACCACAGACAGAAGTCAAGCTGGCCAAGAACATTGGTAAAATGCCCAGCTTTCCGACCTCTCTTTTTACATGGATACCAATTCTCAATAGCTGAAGAAAGTCTTGTGGCATTGGACTACAATAGCAACACAAGTAAATACAGCAGAAATAAACAACACCGTCGGAAACAAATTGATCTGATTTCATCACTTACAAAATGACAGTGCAGCACTCATTACTAAATAAGTTAAAAAAAATAAGTAAATAAATAAAAAGGATTTGGGTGCAGTGCAAACATGGCCTCAAACTTTCGACATAGACATATTAGCACCAGTATTTGCTGCACAGAGGCCACATCTAAAGAATGTGCTAACGTCAGTGGTCAGACAGTATGCATTGTGTACTTACGCGGAGCTGCAGACCGCCTGTATGCGTCTCTGTCTCCCTCGCCACGGGCCAGACGAGCCGGTCTCTCTCCCTCAAGACCTGCAAAACACACGTTTGACTAATTGGGTTTGTGGCATTTTAACATCAGCTCTTCCTCTAAATTATACTTCCATATTAATTAATACTACTATGAATGTTATTCGTTCAAATGCTTAAATGGACCATTTAAGCATTTGGGTGAACCTTTAAGATGAGAAAGCAACATTACCCTTGGGGCGTGGTCTGGCGGTCTCTGGGCGGGTCTGGCGGCGGAGGGTGGCAGGCACGATCTCAGGGGGGAGATGCAGGAAGTCCCTTAGGTACTGGATCCCCTCATTGGTCAGGTACCAGTAGAAATGGCGCCAAGCAAACTGCTCTTTGACGTATCCGCATGATTTCAGAGACTGAAAATGGGCAGCACAATCACAACATTGTCACTTTTTGCTGATAATAACTACACAATTATTTCTGCCTGAACGATGCAATTTACAAGTAGAGCCTCTGAACCTTGCATCTACGCTTCAGGGCGTTTTCAGACCTGTAACTCGTTTGAATATTTCAGAAACGGAGGCTAAAATTGTTACAATGTTGATTTTCGTCTTGGTTCAGCTTGCTTTCACAAGGCAACATTTCAAAACGGACCTAAAAGAGCAATCTGTCCACTCATTGGTCAGAATGTTTGTTCGCCATTCCGAATTTAGCTCAAACATCAATATACCAGTTAAAATGATATAGGTCTATCTGTAAAAATGTGAGTATTGTTCGTCACGATTGTGCCACACTGTCACATGGTACAGAACGCACATTCAAGACAGAGGTTGCACCGCAAAATTAACATTATCCATCTCTTGGGATGAATATGAGTTGTAAAATGTACGTCATGTTATTTTTATCCCTCATTAGTTGCTTTTGCATTATTTCTGCATTGAAAAGCTCTAGTCACAGAGCTCTCTCACCATACAAACACATGCAAACAGCAAAAAGAGACAACTCCCATTTTTAAACATGCAATTATTTTAATATAGTCCCCAAAAGCTAAAACTACATTATGAATTACAGTGACAAGCTGACCTGCAGATTCCTTCTCCACAGATCTATCAGGTATGCTCATGGTTTTATAGGGATATTGTTTGGTTCATTGGTCCGATTGCATTCCCAGGCGAACCGCACCAGAGTTAGTTTGCAATCGGACCGAGATTACCTCGTCCAGGTGGTCTCGGACTAATTGTATTGAGCCAGGTGTGAAAATGCCCTTAAAACACACACAACTTCCACTTTTCATTTAACTGAATTCAGAGGAACTACAGGCCATCATTTGTTCAATTGTACTGGATGGCAGAAGTTTAAACTTAACCATTCATAGCACTATAGTGGGGCTGTCGATTTAACGCGTTAATTCAGTGTGATTAATTTGATTAAAAAAAATTACTTAAGTAATCATGTCCCTGGACCGTTTTAAGGAATATTCCTTCCATCGGAGCAATTCGAACTTGAAGTACCACCTATTTTCTCCAGGGGACAGTAAGCGAAACTTCAGCTGTTTGGGCAACACGCTTATACAGAGAACAAACCTCACTCAAAAACAGACAAAAACACATTCTTGCATTCAAACACAGCTTGATGGAGCACAAATACAAATGCAGGGATCTCAAGACGTGTTTTTCTAAGCTTCAAACGGTTTAAATTGACACAGTGACCTAAAAACGTTATGTTTATGACGTAACGCAAACGAGACGCTAAAATAGCGTCTTATGCAGGTGTACATTGACACATCCTTAGACAACCCCTCATAAGCCCTTCAATATAGATAAAAACGTAAAGCTCATCATGAGGTTAAAACGGCTGCAAACATTTATACAAATTCATTATGAGCCAACCAAACAGGGTTGATACCAATTCAGTCAGGTGGCCTCACCTGCATGGCCTTCATGACGTGAAGGTTCGGTACGTTTTTGTCAGCGAGTTCTGGATGTTTGGGGAGATGAACATCTTTCTTGGCCACCATGACGCCCTCTTTAAAGAGGAGCTCATAGATAGCAATGCGGTTCTTCTTGGGCATCAACATCTACACAACAAAAACAGATAAAAATGTGTAGACTTGCACCACCAACAACAACAAAAAGCTGTGGGAATAACACAAAGTCTGAAACATTTTTTGTCTTGACAGCCATAATTTTAATCATACTAAAGAAAGGTCCAAAAGAGCAGCTGATTTATTAAACCAACATCCTTGTTTTATCATACTAAAAGCACTGGTATTATAATTACAAATGTGTGTTACCAGGTTATTAGATGCTAGCATAATGGCAATAACATGCTATCCATAGTGATGCCATACAGAAGCACCACAATCTTGTGTTAATGTGAACGGCATGAATTTAGATGTTTCAAACTCAGTTCCCAAAATACATCTATACACAGTCTACACAAAATAGTTACACTCAGGACCTTCAGGACAAATATGTACCCATTTAAACCCATCCTATGGAGCAAATACATGCTTTCCCCTATTTTAGGTTTGCTGTATTATAGAGCACTGCAGGCCAATTGAATAAATGAAGCTAAAATAGTGTGGATGTGTTGGTATGGATGTCAGAGTGAGTTTGTGTGTGTACTGAGAAATGCGTGTGTAAAAAAACAACAGTGGCATTATATAAACAAACTAATTAAAGAATTAAAATCCTGAAAATGAATGAATATTTGGTACTTATGATCAGGACTGATGTTGGTTAAAATAAAAGTGTCAGTAAAAGTGGAAAATAATATTTTATGGCTATATTTGATGCAGACATTTTAGTCCTCAGAGTAACTTTTTAAATGGACACACAAGGGTTAAATGTGTCCTTGCATTAAACGTCTCTTGCTTTTGGACAGCAAAAGCAAAATAGAAGCAAGAGATTCTAATGAATCCATTCAGCATCCACTGCTAAAAACAAAACGTATGGTCACTGTAACATGATACTCCACAAATACGACTATATGTGGCTAAAAGAACAGAACCATAATAAAGGTCCAAAAAACAATAAATAATGGTAATACTAGTTTTTAAGTTAACATGTTCGTGACTGTATGCCACAGGAAGGTCCAATAATACCATGCCAAGTGAATGGGTATTCACATTAACACGTATGTTGTCAATTTTCTAGCATTTCCTTGCGAAGACCCTTCTCATTTTTTGTGACTATAACGAAATGTGGACAGGAGAACACTAGCTGCTAGCACACAGCGTACATTGACACATATCCTGCCTTAAAAATACTATAAAGCTTGTGTTGTTTTCCTCAAGACTGAGACATATAAATGTGTAAGGGATATCTTTGAAGCAAATACACTCTAAAATACACATTTTATATAGTGATGTTGAGGATTTTGACCGGATTTTCGGCTCTTGTTTCAGCCTACCTTTACGCTTGCTGAGAGACCGGAGCCGAAAAGAACGTCATCCGCTGTTCTTCCTGTATTGTTCGACAGCGCTTGAAAAAGCCACGTGTGAATTGCGCAGCGCCACCTACTGAACTGGAGGTGATATTTCAACGCGCTTGTTTCACACATACACACACAAAATTTAAAGAGTTACACATTTCAGTATCATAACAAATGTCCATCTAATTGAATTGTGTAATCTTTAACAGAATGGAATAATAAAAAAAGGTTGTAAATTAAACAAAATGTTTGTTTTAAAGTTTGATTGATTTACTTTTATTAAAAATGACACTTCAAAAAGTGATTTATGATTTTAAAAAAATAAAATGTAAATGTGTAAATCATTTAATTTAAATGCATATTTTTATGCAAATTAAATACAATTGAAACAACTATTATTTCTTTCTAAAAACAGAGAAAAAAAATGTTTAACCAAAAATGAGATGGAAACTAAATTTCACTCCCAGACACCTAAAATATGTTCCAAATTGTGTTTGGCATTGTTTACTAAAATTCAATATCAAGAGAGATGCAGGTAATGTAATAATGTCAGTAATATGTCCCTAAAACAAACATCAACTGCTTTGACAACAATGCATATGACAATAATGACAATGACAATACTGTCCATCAGATAATGATGTCTCAGTCCTGCCTGGACAAAGTTAAATGCTAAAGGAAATTATGTTTTCCTTGCATGGTTGTTCAGAGAAACCAGGTGTGATGAAACGTTTTATATCTTAACTTCCTTGTCTACTCAAAGAAAAGGCATCCATATTACTAAAGACACAATTCCACACAAAATCCACTTCATTTAGTACTTGGATAATTGCCATCTGATTGTGCTAGATCATTATGAGTTGTTGCAGATGCATCCTTGCTGAATATTAAAGAGGAAAACCAAAGTATGTTACACTAGCACACTGGCTTTCAAGCAAGGTCAAGGTCAGTTTTGTTTGTCATTAAATGTATGTGATTCAGAGCAAATCTACGTGAGATTCGAATCTTCGTTTTAAGGTGAATTGGATCTGGGAACAATTCAATCTGCAAACCCGACTTCTCTGGTTTCATCTTCAGCGGCTGTGTTGGTTAATATTTCAGCACTGTGTTTTGCATTTTGCTTTTGGCAGTGAACAGTGTTTTGTTGTTTTCACATCTGTGTTTGGAGGCGGTAATGCGTTTAGTGCCTGAGGTTTGTGGACTGATGGGAATGATCCATACACTAACTATGATTGTTGCTCCACCTGCGCTAACACATTGAGAAGTTAACATTGCCATCCGCATCTGCATTCATACACACACCACCTATGCTATTTTGACTTTGATGTCAAATTTCTCGATTGTAATATTACATCAGGAGTCACAGTCTTAATAGTAAAGGTTCTTCAATGGTTCTTTGCAGCATGATTCAGCTTTTTTTAAGTGCATGCAACAAATGCAAAGTAGCTCATTAAATTAATATTTCACCCAAAAATGACAAATATCTAATCATTTTACTCACCCTCATACCGTACCAGATTCTTTCTTCGTTTGAACACAAATGAAGATTTTTAGAAGAATATCTCAGCTCTGTAGGTCCATACAATGCAAGTGAATGGTGGCCAGAACTTTGAAGCTCAGAAAAGCACATAAAGGTGGCATAAAAGTAATCCATATGACTCCAGTGGTTAAAAGTATGTCTTCAGAAGCGATATGATAGGTGTGAGTGAGAAATGGATCAAATTAAAGTAATTTTTTACCATAAATTCTCCACACGTTCCAGCAGGTGGCGGTATGCACAAATAATGCAAATCGGTAAAAACAAAAGAAGAAGAATGTGAAAGTAAAAGTGGACTGTGGCAGGGCGGAGGGCGGGGCCGGGTCATGATTATACACACCCGATCCCTCTCAGAGGCTTAATTAGCCTGATAAGGGACCTGGTGTGTATAATCACGACCCGGCCCCGCCCTCCGCCCTGCCACATGGACATTTATAGTTTAAAAGAGACTTTAAATATGAATCTGTTTCTCACCCACATTTATCACTATTTGAATGTAACTGTACTCTAATTACCAATGATTTAAATTGTAACTGTAGTGGAATGCAGTTACTAATATTTTGTATTTTAAACACGTAATCCTGTTACATGTATTCTGTTACTCCCCAACCCTAATTACAGATAGTGGTAAAACTTAACCAGTATTACCAAAAATGTGTCTTTATGCCCAAAACATTTCTAAATAGTTTTCTTTCATAGTCTTTTAATATTGTTAAGGAACTCGTCTGATTTACAGTGTATGGTAATGCCAAGGTACCTCAAAATACAACCCCAATTCCGAAAAAGTTTGGACTATTAAAAATGCTAATAAAAACAAAAAGGAGTGATTTGTAAATTATAAAAATCATCAGTCATTTAAAATAAATATTATGAACATGGGCTTGGGATTACTTTAGTAAACCTTTGTTAGTCAACACCATTCGCCGCTGCGTCCACAGATGCAAGTTAAGACTTAAATATGTAAAGGAGAAGCCGTACATCAACACTGTCTAAAAGCGCTGCTCATCTTGGATGGTTGGATGGTGTGATTTTTGGTCTGAAAAACAAAGCCAAGAGGAAAAGGGCCATCCAAGCTGTTATTAGCATCAGGTCCAAAAGCCAGTGTCTGTATGTGCCAGGGTTGTGTCAGTGCCCATGACATGGGTATCTCGCACATCTGTGAGAACACCATGAATGCAGACAGATATGTATAAATTGATGCAACATATACTGCCATCCAGCACTGTCTTTTCCAGGGACATCCTTGCATTTTCCAGCAGGACAACTTCAAACCACATGTCCGGATTTCAAGTGCATGGCTGTGTAAGCAGAGAGTGTGGGTGCTAGATTGGCCTGCCTGCAGTCCTGACCATCTCCAATTGAGAATGTGTGACGCATTATGAAGCGCACCGTATGGCAATGAAGACCCCATACAATTGTGCAGCTAAAGACCAACATAATGGATGATTGGGGGAAAATTCCACTTTCTAGCTTTGACAAACTTGTGTCTTTACTGTCTAAATGCTTAATAAGTGTTATTAGAAGAAATGCTGATGTTTCACAGTGGTAAAAACACTCGACTGTCCCAAATTGTTGGAGTGTGTTGCATCTGATTTGAAATTACTGTAATTATTGTTCATAAAACAATGAAATTCACAAGGTAAGACATCTTACATGTGTAGTTGTAGTGCTTTGAATATAGCAAAGGGTGAATATAATTTATAAATCAGTCTTTTTTGTTTTTATTAGCATTTTTCTTACTGACCCAACTTTCAAAATTGGGGTTGTAGACTACAGTGCGTATGTCTAAAAATGGGTGGCTTTGGCTCAGGTGGTAGAGCGGGTCGGCCACTAATCACAGAGTTGACGGTTTGATTCCCGGCCCACATGACTCAACATGCCAATGTGTCCTTGGGCAAGACACTGAACCCCAAGTTGCTCACAATGGCAGGCCAGTGCCTTGCATTCTGCCACCATTGGTGAATGTGTGTGTGTGTGTGTGAGAATGGGACACATTGTAAAGCGCTTTGGTAAACTCTAAGGTTAATAAAAGGCGCTGTATAAGTGCAGACTATTTAAAATTACTTTTCAGTGGAACAACATTTATCTTTTCTTTCAGAAAGCTGTAATATACACTCACCTAGAACTTTATTAGGAACAGTATGGTCCTAAAAATAGTTCCCAATATGGTCTTCTGCTGTCGAAGCCCATTCGCCTCAAGGTTCGATGTGTTTGCATTCTTAGATGCTATTCTGCACACTACAAATGTAGAGAGTGGTTATCTGAGTTACTATAGCCTTTCTGTCAGCTCAAACCTGGCTGGCCATTCTCTGTTGACCTTTTTCATCAACAATGTGTTTCTGTCCACAGAACTGCCGCTGACTGTATGTTTTTTGTTTTTGGCACCATTCTGAGTAAACTCTAGAGACTATAGTGTCTGTTGTGCATGAAAATCCAAGGAGATCAGCAGTTATACCAGTCAAACCAGCCTGTCTGGCACCAACAATCATGCCACCAATTTTCCCTATTGTGATGGTTGATGTGAACATTAACTGAAGCTCCTGACCCATATTTGCATGATTTTATGCAGTGCATTGCTGCCACATGATTGGCTGATTAGATAATCAAATGAATAAGTAGGTGTACAGGTGTTCCTAATAAAGTTCTAGGTGAGTGTATATATATGTGTGTGTGTGTGTGTGTGTGTGTGTGTGTGTGTGTGTGTGTGTGTGTGTGTGTGTGTGTGTGTGTATAAAAAGATGTCACTTTAGGTGAACAGTTGTCTTGCATGAGAATTTGCCTACTGTATGTAAATTATTCAAATAGTAAAAAAACAAAAATTAGCATGGGTCACCTAATCCTTACTATTTCTGTTACTGGTGCTTCAGTAAAGGTCATTTATATGTAACATGAGTCTCCAGGATGACAATCCCCCATTTGATACACCCACAAAAAACAAACATTGACTGTGTTCATCCGATACCTTTTTGTTTATCCGATTTGCGTATGAATCTTTCTTTTGAAACAGTATGTGTTGATTTGGTTGAACCGATTCGCAAGCGTTTGTAAATCACTCGGCTGTAATAGAGAACATTTGACACCACGTATTGGAAAACATAGCGATGAACTAAATACATGTGACCCTATATTTGTTTTATTACAGAAAAAACAACACGTAGGGAGTCAAACGAATTGGCGATACGCTTATGAATCGCCTCGATGAAATGAACATGTTCAAAGGAACCGACTCGCTCAAACGAACTTCTCATCCCACGTTACTGAGCTTCTCTTAAGTTGAGGAACCGTGTAGATCTCAGAGGAGCGTGGATTCTCATTCATCTCTCTCTTTGGTATGTCTCAATGTTTGGTTTTGGAATTATATGACTAGCTTAAATGTGAACAGACATGTCGTTTTGAGTCGGGTAATGTCATTTATTTATATGCACGATGATAAACGCTTGCGCAGTAATTTAAGAATACTGCGGTTCTTCATAGTCTTCTTCTTAATATGCATGTGGTTCAGTTGCATTCATCATATTACACCTCAGTTGCGTTATGTGCATATGGCAAATTATAACGCACTGGAAATATTTAACATTTTGTTAAACATTGACTGGCGTAGAACTGCTTTAATGTTTGGCTAATATATTGTTTAAAGAATAGGCTATAAATAATCATTCATGTCTTGGATAATCAGACAAATTTTTTTTTTTTTTTTTGAATGAAGTGCAGGTTTGTTTACTTAACTACTAAAGTGCAAAAAATTATTCTGTTAATACCTTTTTTCCATCATACATTTTAAGCACTTTAGAGGACCATATACATACACTATCACCATATATAAGTACATTATTATAGTTTATTTCATAATTGAGTCCTACCATTAACAAAATCTACCAAAAAGTACCATGGTAGTATAATGGTATACTTTAAAGTACCTTGGAGCATCATATACATCAAAATGGTTTATTTGATACCATAATGGTAATAATCACAGTAGGTTGCAGCCTGATCTCATATACTACCGAACATGTACCATGGTATTACCATTGTATTCTGTCATGTGCCTTTTAGTACCAATGTAAATACCATGGTTATTAGAGTACCGTACTGTATGATTACTTAATGAATAATCATACAATACCATGTATTCATCTGATTCTCTCATTGTACCATGGCACCACCACAGTGCTTTTTTTATAAGCCTAAGTGTACGTTATATTTCTTTAATAAGAAATACAAAATGCATTGGAGAAGTGTTAACCGCTACTGTCTCCAGCAGCATTTCAATGAGAGTATGAATGAGGAAGCCAATTCAGGACACCTGTTACCGCAACGCAGACCTAACAATGGAGCATTTTAGTGAAAGCAATCACTGTTGTTCCCCGGGGAGGTCTGGGGGACTTCACAATGTCCTTGCATGATAAACGTAAAAGGATTGTTTTAATAACCCAGTAGCAGTAAAGTATTAATCATTACAACTAGTGTGCCATTTGATTAAATGCCTAGTGGTTGTCTCACTGTCATTTAGTTTGATCGTGCATTGGTGTCTGAGCTGGCTCCACCAACAGCATATATCCACATAAGTGTGTTTAAGTCTAAATCCCAACTACACTGTTAAACTAACTGTTTGTTCACAGATGTCCTTTATACTACTTTAGCAGAAGTCAAAGGTGAAATAATCTCATTGGAGGGTCTTGAACTCTCCAAGGTCCTGAATTCAAGTCCCTTCATGTCCTCTATAGTACTGGGTGATCTATTATTTTAAATGTCATCCGCAGGGACAACGTTCTGGTTTCTGTTTTTAATTAAATGGGGAATACAAGCATTCCTTGTGCTTTAGATTCTATATAGCCCCCTGATGTTTGTATTTATCTCTGAGATATTTATTAATTTTTATTTTTGACATAGACGCTTTACTTAAAGTGCATTCAAGGAAGGCTATACATTTTGTCAGTGTGTTTGTTCCCAGGAAAATGAACCCATGGCCTTGGCACTATGCCGTGTTTTACCAATTTTGCATTTCCGAAACGTATTCATGATAAAATGTATGCACATAGAATATAGGTTGTATATCATTAAATGTAATGCATGTTTTTGTATTTTTTTTTTTTTAAGTAGAAATGGCATAATTCATGGAAGCAAGTATATGATCTTGTACATTTCTAACAAAAAGTAACCCATTTGAACAAATTTACTGTGTTGTTCTTGCCCAAAAATGTTTTTATATTCACCAAGCAATAACTATATCACCGCTTAAAAGATCCATCCACCCATCTTTTATTGCAGCTTGTCCCATGTAGTGCATGAGCATATCCCAGCTGTCTCGGGCTGAAGGCAGGGAGACCAGGTGGCCAGTCCATCACAGGGCAACAGACATACAAATTCACACTCTCAATCACAGCTGTGGGCAATTTACAGTTTCCAATTCACTTAACCTGCATGTTTTTTGGTCTGTGGGGAAACTGGAGCACCTGGTGGAAACCCACGCAAACATGCGGAGAACATGCAAACTCCACAAAGAAGGGCCCTGGGTGAGCTGGGACTCAAACCAGGGACCTGTGAGGTGACAGCACTACCCTGTGAGCCACTGTGCCACCCCACTTGAAAGATCAATTATCTAAATAAGACATTAAAGAGACATTCAAGTTAATTAATACCTACTGAAAGTTTGCTGCTTCAAGGAATATTCCAGGTTCAATACAAGTTAAGCTCAATCGACAGCATTTGTAGCATAATGATGATTACCAGAAGAAATATTAACAAAATGTTCCTAGTCTTTAGAAAAAGCAAAAATCGAGGTTACAGTGAGGCACTTACAATGGAAGTGAATGGGGCAAATTATTGGAGGTTTTAATGGCAGAATTGTAAAATTCTACATTACATTAATTCTGTTGACACTTGTGTATTATTTGAGCTGCAAAATTGTTTAAATCATAATTGTCGCCTCCGTGTCTGAGATCATCAACCCGCACATCTTATAATGTGGCTAAGCGTGTTACCATGAAGATTGCGTGTGGAGGCTTCACACTATTCTCTGTGGCATCCATGCACAACACACCACTCGCCCTACGAGAGCGAACCACATTATAGCAACCACGAGGAGGTTACCCCATGTGACTCTACCCTCCCTAGCAACCGGGCCAATTTGGTTGCTTAGGAGACCTGGCTGGAGTCACTCAGCACGTCCTGGATTGGGGTGGTAGTCAGCATTTGTACTCGCCGAGATACCCAGGCCCCCTTTTGAAATGTATTTTAACGTTTACTGATTGGTCCCCTTCACATCCATTGTAAGTGCCTCACTGTAACCCAGAAAACCTAAAAATGAGGAACAAGATTTGGTAATCAACAATATGCCACAAATGCTGTCAATTGATCTTAACTTGTATTGAACCTGGAATATTCCTTGAAGTGAATTTAACCTTTAGGGTTATTGTTCTTGCTATCATTTTATCCAATACAGTAAAGGCAGTTATTGTTGCTCATTGGATTGACTCAATCCCCTTGATAGTTGACTCAATCCCCATATCTGTCCTCTAAAGCTTTCTGGACTCCAGATAGTGACTGACATAGTGTCCTAAAAGGCTTTAACTGAACTGAAGGTACATAGGCTACAGAATCCTCATGCTCTGAACACTTCCTGGCATCTGTTGGATAAGGATCTCAGAGGCGGTAGACTTCTTAGGATACATTTCAGTTTCAAAATATGCTGAAGTTAGCCATTTTCAGGCAATAATGGGAAATACATTTTAAACGCTGAATTAATTTTTAGATGAACAGATTGCTTTTGTGGTTTTATCAATATGACTGGGTACATTGCTCACCCATGGAGTTGTTCTGACAGTCTAGGTTATAGGTTATTTTCGCAATGGCATACTCAATCAGAAGGTCGTTGGTTCGAACCCCATGTCCACCACCATTGTGCCCTTGAGCAAGGCACTTAACTCCAGGTTGCTCCGGGGGGATTGTCCCTGTAATAATTGCACTGTAAGTCGCTTTGGATAAAAGCGTCTACCAAATGCATAAATGTAAATGTAAATACGTTGTATCTTAATTTTCTTTATGCATGGATGTCCAAAAAACCTACACTGAAAAAACCTACTTGATTGATCAGAACTTGATCTAAGCCATAAAATTGACATTTGTTGGTGTAATCTAATTTGTTAGTTGGATTCATTTAGATTAAATAGCATTTTTAACTTGAATAAAACTTTCTTTTTTTTTTTCTAATATAGTTGTTACCACATGAAGCACATTTTTAGGTTTCCTGACAAAACATCAACACATTTACCTTCCATTTCTAGTTTGACAAATTTGATTTAGACTGCCAAAAATTGTCAAAGATAATTTCTTTACTCTAACTTGGCTTTAGAAAAACAAAAATAACCATATTTATTTGTGAATTTTATAACTGGACCCTATACGCTGAATTAAACATGAAACAAAGTGAAGTCTTGAGACAACTATGTTGTAGCGTTACAGTTTGTAACATTTATTGTGGAATATTGCATACTTTTTCAGTAGTATGCAGTATAGCATGCAGTATGCTGGTACTACATTTCAAACAATTGTGTTGGTTGGTTTGGATAACCCAGATTGAACCATTTGTATTTTATCAATCTAGGCAAGTTCATTGTGAAGGATGAATTGGGGTTGGGAAGGGTCATTTCTGCATGTCATTGCTCACTTTAAGCTAATTGGGGTCAAGAGTAATGCTAAAGGGTGCAAATGTTATCACCCGAGTTACTCATTCCTTTCACCCTTTACTGCCCTCATGGGATTCCAACCATTAACCTCATAATAGTATAAATCCCTGTTCTTTTAATTCATCAGTAGCTTCTTTTGTTAGTTTTGGAAACCTGTCAGATGCAGATAAGAATTTGTTGTGGGTCCCAGAATTGTTTGCGTTCATATGCTTAAAGACCCCGGAGCAACCTGGAGTTAAGTGCCTTGATCAAGGACACAAGGGTGGTGGCTGTGGGGATCGAACCGGCAACCTTCTGATTAACAGTTATTTGCTTTAGCCCACTACGTCAACACCACTCCACTGTTTGGGGACTGAAGACACAAATCTGTTAAATTTAGTAAGTGGAATTTTCCCCCAATCATCCATTATGCAGGTCTTCTGCTGTACAATTGTACAGGGTCTTTGTTGCTGTATTTTGTGCATTGTAATGCACGACACATTCTCAATTGAATGAGTGTTAGATTTATATAGCACTTTTGCTGACACTACACTCAAAGCACTTTACATAGTATAGGGAGAATCTCTTCAACCACCACCAGTTTGCAGCATCCACCTGGATGATGTGACGGCAGCCATAGTGCACAGTACACTCACCACACACCAGTTATTGGTGGAGAGGAGAGAGTAGAGTTATAGAGCCAATTAATGGATGGGAATTATTATGAGGCTATGATTGATAAGGGAAAATGGGAGGAATTTAGCTAATTTGGCCAGGACACCAGGGTTACACCCTACTCTTTACTAGATGTGCCCTGGGATTTTTAATGACCACAGAGAGTCAGGACCTCAGTTAAACGACGGTGCCTTTTTACAGTATAGTGTCCCTGTCACTATACTGGGGCATTAGGAATCACACATACCACAGTGTGAGCACCCACTGCTGGCCTCACTAATACCTCTTCCAACAGCAACCTTAGTTTTCCCAGGTCTCCCATCCAGGTACTGACCAGGCTCAACCCTGCTTAGCTTCAATGGGTAACCAGTCTTGAGCTACAGGGTAATATGAAAGATAAAAAATTTAGGAATGGAGACAGGCCAGTACTGCAGGCAGGCCAATCTAGCATCCGCACTCTGTTACACTCAAAAATGTGAGGCTTTTTATTTGTTGATTATAGTATCAATTTAGTATCGATACCGAGTTACCAGGGTTGGTATCCTACTGAAGCCAAAAGTTTGGAATCGGAGCAACCCTACTGCATATGCAGCCATGCTCTTGTAATCCGGCCAGTATGTTTGAATTTGTCCTACTGGAAAATGCAGGGACAAAGATAGTGTCTGGATGGCATGTTTCTCCAAAAATTTTACATACCTTTCTGCATTAATGGTGCCCTCACAGATGTTTATGTTACACATGCCATGGGCACTGACACACCCCTGGCCCATACGGACACTTGCTTTTGGGCCTGACACTGATAACATCTTGGTTGGTCCATTTCCTCTTTGACCCGGAGAACACAACGGATGCTTTTACCAAAAACTATTTGAAATGTGGATATGTCGGACCACAAAACACGATTCCACTGTTCTACTTTCCATCTCAGATGAAACCGAGCCCAGAGAATTCGCTGGCGCTTCTTGACAGTGTTGATGTACGGCTTCTCCTTTTGCATAGTAACGCCTTAACTTGCATCTGTGGATGAAGAGGCGAGTGGTGTTGACTGACAAAGGTTTACAGAAGTTTTCCCAAGCCCATGATATCCATTGCAAACGCATGACGGTCTGAGGGACCGTATATCATGCAGAATTCAGAAATGGTTTTCGGCCTTGCCCTTTATGCACCCATTTTGACTGGATTCCTTGAATATTTTAAATATATTGTGCACTGTAGAGGGTGAAATGCCCAAAATCCTTCCAATTTATCTTTGGTGAACAAAGTTCTCAAAGTGCTGGATTATTTGCTGACACATCTGTTGAGCCTCGACCGCATCTTTGCTCTTGAAGGACTAGGCTTTTTTTTAGGGAGGCTCCTTATTTACACTAACACGATTGCCTCACCTGTTTAACATCTCCGGTTTCACATCACTTTGTTATTTCAACTTTTGTTGAAATAACAAAGTTTTTAGTTTTTGTTTTTAGTCCTAAATTGTTTTTAGTTTTTGTTTTTAGTCCTAAATTGCCCGTCTCAAACTTTTTTGGAGTGTGTTGCAATCATCTGATTTGAAATGAGTGTATATTTAAAATAAATAAGTAAATAAATTCACAAGGTATATTGTGTTGTAGTGCTTTCAATATAGTAGAGGGTGAATTGTTGGAGAAGGTTCATTTCTGAACCTAAAGTGCTTCAAAAACCATTGAATAAAATTAGTTCTCAAGAGTGTAAAGGTCACAACTCTGACAGTATGACGTCTTTTATAGACGGATAGTTACGCTGTTCTTCGAAGCCTCAGAGAATCCATGCAACAAGATCTCATCTGCTGCAGCTCTCCAGCGTCGTATTACCAGGAGGCTGGCTGGCTTTTTAAACAGATTCTCATGTGTGTCTGAGCTAGTGTGGATTTCATCTGCTGTGTGACCTTACCAACCACACATATACAAATCCTCATACACACATTCTTGGCTGCTGTGAGACCCTGCATTCATCAATCATGCAATCTTGCCCAAGTTTCTGTTTGTCTGCGAAAGAGGCAAAGAAATTGAAGACTCGGATGGTAGGATGTATTGATTGAGGCTAAGCGTTTGAGAGTAAAACGGAGAGTCTAAAAAGATCTGCTATAAATAAACCAGCTTCAGTTTTTCATAATCTCTGCTTTGCTTTTCCTCAGGAATAATGAAATGATGTCGAGTGGGACATTATTTGAAGCTTAGTGCAGTTTGTTAGATATTTCTATGAGCCATCTGTGAGTGGAGGGGGGGGGGGCACTTGGGGGGTTGTGGGGCTTCTGTCAAATGGGCTGCACCCCCCATTCTCCCCAAGACACCCCCGAGAACTTCCACGGCCCAGGAATCTAACATGTGTCTCCCCTAGTGTTTCAGCAGAGATGTCAACAATGTCTCAAACTGAGCTCAGATTTGGCATGATCATGATAGGGGCGGCTGTGGCTCAGGTGGTAGAGCGGATCGGCTACCAATCACAGGGTTGGTGGCTCGATTCCTGGCCCACACGACTCCACATGCTCCTTGGGCAAGACACTGAACCCCAAGTTGCTCCCAATTGCAGGCTAGCACCTTGCATGGCAGCTCTGTCGCCATTGGTGTGTGAATGTGAGTGTGGATGGGTGATTGGGACACAGTGTAAAGCGCTTTTGTAACCTCTAAGGTTAAAAAAAGCGCTATATAAGTGTAGACCATTTACCATGATGGTAAATGGTCAGTTTGAGACAGTTTAGATGGAAAGTATCTGAGAACAACATTAATTACTCTATTGTCGTGAGTGCACTGAGTGCAACGCTATGTGCAACGATGGTGGTTTCCGATTTTTGCGAGCGTGCATATTCTAAGCGTAATTTTCCTGCCAGTGCAAAGCGTTGGTGGGAGTGTTTGTGCTCCACTTACTCTACCAACCTCAGAATGAAATTGCAATCACATATGACGGATTGCACAGCGCTGCGCTTAGTGCTAGCACTCTTAAAATAGTGCCCAAAATCTCATTAGCTATGAAAGAGCAACCTCTCTGAGCACTTAAACGTTCCTCTGTAGTATACGGAGCTGAGATTTAGAGTAAATCTTGGCCAGTTGACTTCTTAATGACTCTAAGATTAGGCTATATTGATGAATATTTGGACCTTTGCCTGTGGGAATACTTGCCTCTTTGTTTAAGATATACATTTACATTTACATTTATGCATTTGGCAGATGCTTTTATCCAAAGCGACTTACAGAGCAATTATTACAGGGACAATCCCCCCGGAGCAACCTGGAGTTAAGTGCCTTACTCAAGGACACAATGGTGGTGGCTGTGGGGATCGAACCAGCGACATTCTGATTACCAGTTATGTACTTTAGCCCACTACCCCACCACCACTCCGTATATCAGATATAAAATGAGTTTGGAATCCTTTGTAAGCTGCAGTAGGAGTGCATGTCCAGTGTGCGACCATCATCTTTGATTTAGTTTTATATATACTGTGTATATTTTTTATTTGATAAATACATTAATGACATATCCTGTCACTTTGCAGCTATTAGCACTACATTCAGGGCTGTGTGTGTTTGTGTGTGTGTGTTTGAATGCAGTGTTCAAAAAGGACGCTTCTTGCTGCCTCATCCTCTGTATTTCACACATGGATGCACTGAACTAGGGGAAAGAAATTTGTTGTGGATATTTGTGATATATAGATGCACAAGTGAAAGTGTGAGAGAAATATAAGGGTCCATTATACATAAAAGAACCTGAAAATAATCTAAAGGCCTTTAATGCTAATTTGTTGGTTGATGCTGACTGCTCATTTTATGGTGGTATGGTTCATTTATTATAGTTTCATTAGTATGTGGTTTGCCGTGAGCTGCTCTAAGACTACGTTTTCGGTTTGAAATGGCTCCCTCTGATCAATGAGCCTGTTGTGAGACACAGGAAAAGCAACCAAACGTTAATATGGTTATTTAGGCACTGAAGCGTAGAGGGCCCTTTGAATTTTTCTTCAGGTTGTGGGGGAAAATTGGACTTCTGAGAGTAAAGAAAAAGGCCGCTGTTAGTGTGAACTGGGTTTGAACTCATGTGAAACTGAAAAGACATTAGCAAAGTAAATCGCTGATGCACATCTATTGGAAATTAGTAAGTGTTATTAAATGGTGTTGAGCTAGATTCATAGGTTAGAGATAGCTGTTAGATCAAACTGTAATGTAAAAATCGAATGCAAACATTTGTCAAATATCTATTGAATTTAATTATATGCAGTGTGAGGTATATAATATACTATTAATAACAAAAAGAATAAAAAAAGATAAGAGAACAAAATAGTATAGAACAGATAAAAATCGAATAGAACACTGAAGACCAAAATAGACAACAGATTGGATACAGTAGAATATAACAGAGCAGAGATGAATAGAATAGAATGTATTAGAATAGAACAGAATGAAATGGAACGGAACAGAACAGAATAGAGAAGAATAGAACATGATAGAAAAGACCAGAATGGAATAGAATAGAAGATTGGAATAGTGTAATAAAACAGAACAGAATAGAACAGAAAGGAATATAACTGAATGAAATAAAACAGAGAAAAAAGAATAGAAAAGAACAGGGACGTCCAGAATATACAACAGATAGGATACAATAGAACAGAACAGAGCTAAGAAGAATAAAATATAATAGAAAATAATATATTTAAATAGAAAAAAAGAACAAAATAGAGCAGAAGTGATTATAATAGAACAGAACAGAAAAGTGAAGACTAGAAGAGAGTAGAACAGATAAGAACAGAGAAGAATAGAATAACATAAAACAGAACGGACGAGAGACGAGAGCAGAATGGATTAAAATAGCACAGAATGGAATATAAATCGAACAGTGAAGACTAGAATAGAGTACAACAGATACAGTACAATAAAATAGAATATAGAACAGAGTAGAGTAGAATAGAACTGAATAGAATAGAATACAGCAGAACATAACAGATGAAATCGAATAGAAAAAACAAAAGAAAAAAAATCAAATAGAACAAAATGGAATATAACAGGATAGAACAGATCAGAATAGAATTGAATCATACGCAACATCATTGCATTGCTGCCACTTTATGACTGTATTTATTAATACTAGGCTTACTAACGGGAGCCATTCAGGTATGAGCCTCTGCATTGATCATTTCAGCTACTGATATCAGCTGGCCTCAGACTGTTTTAATTCTCATCAGCCCGATCAATGGTATGGATTCGTTCCTGCAGTGGGTGGGAGCCAGTTCACTGTTTGCTGAACAGCGTTTAAAAGGCAATTAGCACCATTTTGACCCTTGCCTGACCACAGTATCGAACAAGGGTGTAGCCATGTGTATAACTAGTAGGATCATATCCCCCTTCTTTTAGAAATGTCTTTTGGGACGAATGTTAATACCCCTGTGTCTGTGCATGTGATACTTAACGTCTAGCAAAGTTCATTACCTTAAAAGTCTTTATTACATAAACAAGAGGTGAGTTAAAATACTTTCTCCTATCTTTAAGGAAACTTTAAGGGAATGTTCACCCAAAAATTAACATTCTGCCATAATTTACTCACCCTCATATTGTTCTCAACCCATATTACTTTCTTTCATCTGTGGAACACAAAAGGAGGTGTTCGGCAGATTGTTAGCCTTAGTCACCTTTCACTTTCATTGCATCATTTGTCCATACACTGATGGACGTGTTCGATGACTGAGGCTGTCATTCTGCCTAACAGCATCTTTTGTGTTCCACTGACTAAAGAAATAAATACAGGTTTCATATAAGATTGGAAAAACATCATGAGAGAAATTACATTTTTGGTGTACTGTCCCTTTAAGTCACTTAACAAATGCATGATGCAGCATTAAAGCATGGCTCAGGTTATACTACATGTGCCGAATATTAGTATGCGGGCACTCGAGAATCGTTTGCTGCTGTGATCCATTAACTGAAAGATCTGAAGTACTTATCAACCCTGGGATCAGCTGATCATAATCCTGCAACTCTTGCATTTTCAGGAGCAGCAAAACTTCTACAACATGGGACATAATGGCCAAACTATGTCATTTAGAGGTTTATAAAAGGAGAATTAGGCCAGTTAAGTAGATTATTCCAAGAATCTCTGGAGGTAGCTTGATCCAGCGAGTTCATAACAATACTGATTTTCTGTCATTATGAGGTCAACACAAAATCTGATGGTGGAATACATTTAAAGGAACAGTTTGCTAAAAAATAACAACTCTGAGAGCTGAGGTGGAGGGGGAGATTTTAATTGAATAACGGTCTTAAAATTCAGTCTTTTTCTCACATAAAGCAATCACATAGCTTGAGAAGAATTTGATTATAGTGCATGAGTCACATGGACTACGCTTATTGTGCTTTAATGGTGTTTTCTGTTGAGCGTCTTACATGTTTTTCATACAGAAACGAATGCAGTGTTGAGAGTCCTTGGCTGTATTGATCTGTAGGTCTCATGAGTGCTGCAGTAGAAGGGCACTGCTGCCTCGCTGCCAATGCAGATCTAATGGAGCTTAATATAAACACTCAAGGACGTGCTTTAAGTGCTTCTTTAGTCGCTGTCCTTGTGCAAGGTTCTGAAATGTGACCGTATAGTTCTGCTCATTAGTGTAACTTTATTATATTTGTGCGTAACTTTATAAACATTTGTAATTTACCTGGCTGGAAATGTGTATGCACATTTAACCTAATTAATTACTCAATTAAATATTGTTTTGCAATAATTTAGTGTAGAACGATCTATTTATTTTACACAACCATTGCTTCGTTCATCAGTTGTTCATTTTTTAAATTTAGTTTTTACAAATTGCTCTGTTGGTTGTCCTGCCAATGACAAGCATTAATTGAATATAACGAGGTTCACCGATATTGCGGAGCGCAAAATAAGGAGACGTGTGGAAGCTGTGCTTTAGGGACATTCACCAATCTAAGGGAGGACTGCTCTTTACTCCCAAAAGTGATAACGGTAACGGCAATGTTACACAACATGTGTGGTACTACACAATGTGTGGTGCGGGCGAGAGCGCCCTTGGGTGTCAGAGATGAAGAGGAGACAAGGATGAAGATGACGATTTTTGTGCACGGCAGCAAGTATTGATATTTTTCGACATTGATATGTTGCGTTTTTGGCGTAATATGAGATAAAGAAGCACAATTTATGATTTAAGTATTATACAATTGTATTGCTGATTTGAAATATGTTCTTTGATCGTAATGGTGCAGGTTTTTTTACAATTTCATAAATCATAGTTTTATGATTATTTCATATTTATACAAATTAATAATACAAATGAGTATTCATTCAAATCACAGTGATTTTCTGTGTGACAAAGGTGAACTATCAGTATTCGTAATGTGTGAACACATACATATTATACTTGCTATTTGTTAGTCAAGGTGGTGCTGATGTTTCAGTGATTGACTTGGAGCTACATGGAAGTAAACTATAGCAAGTGTAACACGTGTATGATGTTACTAGTCATTTGGGTGTGCTAGTAAAATGATGTAAGCTGTGTAGAAAATATATATATGTGTAGTTTATGTGTAGCTTATATGTTATGTGTAGCTCAGTATCTATCGTCTCTGGTTTCTGCAACTAATGTTAGTTACTACTTTGGAGATTAGCCTTCATTTTGGAGTCCTTTGACCCTTTAAGTCATTTAGATTTGTTGCTAGAATTTAATCTGTGGATTTTAATTAGGTAATGCTGTAGAATTGCAGACATTAGTTTCATGTTTAGGGTTTGTTTTATGCTTTTGTCTTATTGAAACAAAACCAGACTGGTCATTTGTTCTGATATTAACCCGTGTTGTCCAGAAAGAACTTAAACAAAAAGTCAAAATATTTTGTTTCAAATGTATCTAATATATAGTCTTTTGACTATAGATACTTTTGAAGGGTCTTTTTGCTCTTTCCCAAAGTATATTTATTGTACAATAAAATGAATCCTTTGATTACATTTTCCATATTGATAAAACAACAGAGCAGGTTGGACTGTTATTACCTACAACTTGAAGCATAAGTGTATTTCTGGCCTGCTAAAACAGGCTTGTTTTGTTTAAGTTGATATGGAGTTGTCAACATGACACTCAATATTGTCTCATAATTGTTTTTTATAACACTGGAAGATATATTTATTGATCAATAACTATGTTGTAGTTAATACTTTACATGGAAAAATATTTGGAATTGTTTCGGAATTTCAACTTCTCTAGACTTTCTTTATTTCCGCTTCAAACACTAGACCTTCTTTTATCATTGAGGCTCCTCCCCTCTAATTCAAATTGTCCAATGATATGAACAGCTCAATCAGAATCAAAATATCTCCATCAGTTCACAAAATTTAAAACATCTCACATTGTTATTAATTTTAATTAACTCAATACATACTACACAAACATTGTGATAAAATTTAATTATTATTAGGCCTGTCAATTAATTACATGGTGTCCCGATTAATTAATCGTGATTAATTGCATTAAATCTCATATACAAATATTTGCAGAGAAATATCAATATAGAATTATACATAGTTATCTTTAAATATTTAAAAATGATATATATATATAAATATAAAAATATTCAGATAATTAAAATGCCTTACATTCTTGTAGCAGAAGAGTTCATCTTTGAAAAGACAATACAAAAAGTGGCTTTAAAATACAATGTATTGTTTACTACCATATTATTGATCATAAGTCAATCATTGACACACAGTTCATCAATCCATTTCACAAGTGAATTTGTCAATCAGTTGGAGATTTATTATGAGGGCTTGTTTAAGGACTCGTCAATTTACACCTGCGTCAGACATGCTTGTGTAGCGTCTCAGGTGTGTTGCGTCATAAACATAAAATGTTTAGGTCAATGTGTCAAGTTAAATATAGTTTAATACTCAATCTTTAAACACATCTTGAGATCCCTTAGATCGCATTTGCGTGCCTTCGATTGTTTTGAATGCAAGAACATAACGCATATGTTTTCTTCACTGTATAAACTGTGTGTTGCTCATAGAGCTGAAATTTCACTTACTGCCCTCTGGAGTAAACAGGTGGAACTACAAGCTTGCATTTCTCAGGAATCATCCTTATTATGGTCCGGGGACTGTGCGATTAATTGTGTTAATTTTTTTAACGCATTATTTTTTGTAAAATTAATTGCACTGAATTAACGCGTTAAATCGACAGCCCTAATTTTCTATATAATACAATTTTCTAATGTTTTTGTAACCCATTGAAGGCTGAATAGTATTTCATTATTCTTGTCTTTAGCTTTAAAGTATACAGTAATTCTTCTTTTATTGGTACTCTAATGTGCATTTTTTTTTTTACATTTTGAGCAAATGTGTGTGTGTGTGTGTGTATATATGTGTCATTTGCGGCACATCTCAAATTCTGTAATGTTTAATAGATTTCCGTGGTGGAAATGACAGTGAAGGAAATTTCATTTAGAAAATTAAATAAAGTATCGCCTTGTCTTCCTAAAACTAATTTCAAAGCCATCATTTTATGTATCCTAACTATGCACAGTTTCAAAATTACAAACAATTTCACACAATAATGTTTCCCCAGTGCTGTTTTCTTCCCAAATAAACAGAAGCCTTAAAGCTGAATTCACCATAACCCCTTCAGCCCTCCACCACTGTCAGAATAATTCAAGTCACACACACACACACACACACACACACACACACACACACACAACCACTTTGTGCATCGAGAAGGCACTATACCTCCCCAGCATCTAACATAGAGCGAGTTAGTCTACATCTTCTATTAAAGATCTTTCTAAAGCTTAAGCAAACAGTTCCCTAATAAGAAAGAGTTGAAATAGAACAAAAGTGTCAAGTAGAACAGAAAGAGTGGAGCTCTGATTGGTGTTTGGGGGCGGAGGGCTCCCACGTGCTTTGGCTCTGAACGCAGCTGTGCTACGGTGGAACGCAGGGGATCGGGTACGCCTTTTGTTGTAGCAGGATTGGACTTTGTATCAGTATGGAGGAGATGATGTGTGGATGTTCTGAGCTTTGTTTGGGTGAACCGTGGGGGTTTGTTGTGCTGGTGTGAGCAGTAGAAAGAGGTGGACAGTGTATGTGGGCTGTCTGACTCACTTTTACACATGCTCATATGCAACTGACTGGAGTCTTTACCTTTGTGTGTGTGTTTATGTGATTTCTTTTAAGCACATTCATTCCTGGAATGACCTTTTATTCTATTGGTGTATTGATTGTATTTGTTGTGGTTGCATTAAATACTGTAATATAATTTGAATGATATTGGCTGAGATAAACAGCATTAATTATCAAGGTAAGACGACAAAAAGTATATTCTTGAACAGTATTTTTGTGACGTTTTTCAAAGAAAATATTGAGACATCTTTAAAAACAAGATGCATTTACTTGAGAAGCAAAATTGTGTTGAATATTAATTGTGAATATATTATGTATTTCATTACAATTAATTAGGAGTATGAACGTTTAAAAGCTAGTATACACAATTCATTCAAAATTCGTTTTTTAAACAATACATTTTCATAAATGGGAAAGCAACTTCATTTGTTTTGGCATTTATTGTGCCAAATTTTACAACTAATTTTATATTAAGCAAATTTAAGCATATTTAAAGAAATCTAATTCAAGCCATTTGATTAAATCTTACTTTTGTCAAGAATATTTTATGAGTGCATCTCATTAATTGGCACTTTTTCATGTTTTAAGCATAAACTTCACTTTTTTACAAATTGCAAAATAAATTGTTAGATTTATGCTTAAAACAATTGCATTTTTTTTTTTTTTTTAGCAAAAACAATATATTCATGATATATTCTCTGAAAACACAATTATCTAGAATTTAGCTTCTCCATAAATGTATAAGAAAGTTTAGATAAGAAAACCAGATAAAAAATACTAAATACAATTTTTAAATAATTTTTTTTTTTTGGCAGTGTATCAGTGCAAATCAAAAGTTATTAGATATTAGGTTTGCTCTAAATATAGAAAATGTCCAGAGTTAATGATTTAATGTGAATGCAATGGTTTTAAACTGCATGCGTTCTGCATGTGGGATAAGATCTTTATAATCTGATGCACAACTGGAGAGAAACTGTTGCTATGAGCCCAGCTAATCAATATGATGGGATGCCCTTCCACTTTTACAGTTCTTTTGTCGGACATACCAAAGAGTGTCATGTGCAATGATTAAAACACCATCCCCAGACATTTGAATGGATTAACTGAACATGGCGCCTACATTGAGGCCAAAGACCCCTTAATATTGCTTATTTAGCAACTTACAATATAATTTATTTATCATTTCACAACTGACCCAAATTCTTCAGCCCCCTCCCAACAATGCCCTATAAGTGGCTTTCTCTGAGTGAGAATATAAATTCAGTATTGGGATTTAGAGATGACAATTGAACTAACACATTATGTTTGAGAGAGGTTTTTTGGTTTCTTCAGCGTGAATTAAGCTTAGCTGAACTAAAAATCACATTTATAAAAACACTAAATGTATATTATAAAAACTGATAGAGATTTGTCTTTAAAGTCTTATCAAATAGAAGAGATTCTTTAAATGTAAGTAACTTTTGTCATATTATTAATGTCACATTAGCTTAAGTAATTGTACATTTGCAGAGGCAAAATTACTTCATGTTCTTTGAATTACAATTCTTCCTAGGAAAGAGCAACAACCTGCTTTGTCAGACGACTGCTCTGTTGTGATTCAGGTTAAAATACATTCGTTATCATGAACCACTGCTTAAAGAAATATTGAATTAGTGAAAGGACTATATTGGTTTAAAATAACCTTGCAGATCCATCTTAAGATGTGCTTTTTCAAATCAAAAGACTTAGTTTGCACATAATTGCTATAGGAGTCCCCCAAGGCTCTGTTTTGGGCCCTACCTCGTTTCCTATTCATCAGTAATTAAGCAAAAGTGCTAAATGTTTATGCTGAATTGTTTTTAGAATTTCAAGTTGGTAATGAGCCATACACCACCTCTCAATTATTAAAAACTGCTCTGAGAAAGAGAAACTAGTCCTGAATGCTCGGAAAACTACATTAGACAAACATAAAACTAACACAAAAATCAACTACACTGCAAAAAAATCATTTTCTTGATGAGTGTTTGTGCCTTGTTTTCCAGTAAAAATCTAGTAAAAAAATTATTGTAACGTTTATGCTTAGAACAAGAAAAACTATTTGCCAATGGGTTAAGAAAAAACCTCCATTGGCAAATATTTGTTTCTTGTTTTAAGCATAATCCACACCAAATTGTGTCAGATTTCTCTACAAATGAGACTTAATATTTTATGGCATTTCTTTTCTATCCTAAGTATTTTTTTTTTCCTTCTTTTAAGGATGTTTATATATTTTTTTACCAGAAAATAACGCAAAATATATATATTTTGATACCGACTTTTTGCAGTGTAAAGATCACATATGGGTATCCTTATGCCAAGTCACTATCTGACCATTGTTTACTACAAAAATCGAAGGGTTAGATCTTTATACATGTTTGTTTACAAAGACTTTCTTGGTCATGTGGTCATACACTAGGAGCAACCGTTTCATCACACAGCTCTTAAAATGCATTGTCCAATCTGATGATTTATTACCATTTTAAGGAAGTGTTACTGTACTGTAAGGTCACTGCATGATGTTTTAAGTGGCTGTTGTGTGTTAAATTATTTAGTTTTTGTATCAGTTGCTAACCATGTCCCACTTTGAAGAGAAACTGATGTTGGAGATGTCACCTGGTGGCTGGTGCACATGCTCTTTAGCACTTGGCAAAGGCCAAAAATAAAATAAAATAAGGGGGAATTGCAATGTCAATGGGGCGTTCTGATTAAATAAAGGCTAAATAGATTAATTAAATAAAATATATCTTTAGAATTTGTGAAGTTGGGGTACCGAAACCATACAGCTGGCTTTTTGTCTGACCTTTTATCTTAAGTCTTACCAAATATGACCATTAAAATGATCTTATAATTTTTGCCATTTTCTCTGTTCTGCAGCGCATGGTGAATTCCATTTGTTAGCATCTGTAGCTTCAGTCCTGCTCTGCCAAATCTCCCAGGATGTTGAGTGCCTAAGATGAGATCGCCATGTCTGACGAGACCACGGACAGCTTCTGGGAGGTCAGGCCAAAAATCATATTAATTGCTGTTCCTAAAAAATTATAGAATCAATGATGAATATAAAGTCTTATTTGTATAGACTACCAGAGTTGTACAAATTCAGAATTTTGAATTTGCCTCCTATTTAATTAGTTGAAATAAGGGTTGAAGTTTGAATTTACATGTAATTGGCCACGCCCCACAGGATGATGAATTGGAATGACAGGAAGAGGAATTTACTAAATTGCAATTCTAAGAAATTAAAATGTCACATGACAGAGAAATTGTATTAATCCAACATATTAATCCAAGTTTTGCAACAAAACATGTATAATTATTGCATAATTAGTTTTACCTATTTATACCTTCTGTAATTATTCATGGATGGATGGAATGTTTGATGATGGATGGATGGATGGATGGATGGATGGAATGTTTGATGATGGATGGATGGATGGAATGTTTGATGATGGGTGGATGGATGGATGGAATGTTTGATGATGGATGAATGGATGGATGGAATGTTTGATGATGGATGGATGGATGGAATGTTTGATGATGGGTGGATGGATGGATGGATGGATGGAATGTTTGATGATGGATGAATGGATGGATGGAATGTTTGATGATGGATGGATGGATGGAATGTTTGATGATGGATGGATGGATGGATGGAATGTTTGATGATGGATGGATGGATGGATGGAATGTTTGATGATGGATGGATGGAATGTTTGATGATGGATGGATGGATGGAATGTTTGATGATGGATGGAATGTTTGATGATGGATGGATGGAATGTTTGATGGATGGATGGATGGATGGATGGATGGATGGATGGAATGTTTGATGATGGATGGATGGATGGATGGAATGTTTGATGATGGATGGATGGATGGAATGTTTGATGATGGATGGATGGAATGTTTGATGATGGATGGATGGATGGAATGTTTGATGATGATGGATGGATGGATGGAATGTTTGATGATGGATGGATGGATGGAATGTTTGATGATTAATGGATGGAATGTTTGATGATGGATGGATGGAATGTTTGATGGATGGATGGATGGATGGATGGATGGATGGATGGATGGATGGATGGAATGTTTGATGATGGATGGATGGATGGAATGTTTGATGATGGATGGATGGATGGAATGTTTGATGATGATGGATGGATGGATGGAATGTTTGATGATGGATGGATGGATGGAATGTTTGATGATGGATGGATGGAATGTTTGATGATGGATGGATGGATGGAATGTTTGATGATGATGGATGGATGGATGGAATGTTTGATGATGGATGGATGGATGGAATGTTTGATGATGGATGGATGGATGGAATGTTTGATGATGATGGATGGATGGATGGAATGTTTGATGATGGATGGATGGATGGATGGAATGTTTGATGATGGATGGATGGAATGTTTGATGATGAATGGATGGATGGATGGATGGAATGTTTGATGATGGATGGATGGATGGATGGATGGAATGTTTGATGATGGATGGATGGATGGATGGAATGTTTGATGATGGATGGATGGAATGTTTGATGATGGATGGATGGATGGATGGATGGATGGATGGATGGAACAGTCTGAAGGTCTCCAGGAGGGGGTACAATTATAATTTTGGTCTTGGTTTAATTTTTAAAACCCCTAACCAATGTCTCTAGAATAACAGCTTTGTCTAGCCAATATAATTGGATGTCAGATAATTTGAGGTTTGCCAGTGTGGTATGACTGCTCCTGGCGTGCCACTTGTTATTTTATCTTATTGACTGATTGACTTTTAATACTCTGTCTCATTTGGAAGTCATTCTAAAGCTCAACCATACATTACTTTGATTAGTATGGTTTTAACATAGAGTTCTAAGTCTCACTGTAGTTGATTCACTGGCCATACATTTCAATGCAATGTCCATAAAGACTGTCCATGTTTCTCAGGTTGGCAATTACAAGCGTACAGTAAAGCGAATCGAGGATGGTCATCGGCTCTGCAATGACATGATGAACTGCATACAGGAGCGTGCCAAAATAGAGAAGGCCTACGCACAGCAACTTACTGACTGGTCTAAGAGGTGGAGACAGCTGGTAGAGAGAGGTACTGGAACCACATGATTTATGGGGAAGCAACGGAGAACCCCATTGGAAAGAAAAATCACAAATGAGATCTCTTCAATACCTCTTTCATGCTTCCCATATTTTCCAGAAAAATAGCCTTAATAATCTCACTTTTGTCTCCCCTAAAGTAGCAGAAGAGATCTCAACAATGTCTCAAATTGTGCTCAGATTTTGGCAAGATAACAAATTCTGCATTCAAAAGTGACAGATTTTATAACTGCATTTGTGCACTTCACTGTTAAAAATCCTTAAGATGTGAAGTGACTGTCTGGAAAGCAAATGTTTTCTTTCTTCTCTCAATCTTTCTTTCTAAATAAGCATGTCTTTCTCTCTCTGCTTCTCACTCAATCAGTGTCGTTGTTGTTTATTGGCATGTTGTCTGTCTGGCAGGGCCACAGTACAACTCTCTGGAGAGAGCCTGGTTAGCTGTGATGACGGAGGCAGAAAAGGTAAGCGAGCTGCACCTGGAGGTGAAAAACAGCCTGCTGAACGAAGACTTAGAGAAAGTGAAGACCTGGCAGAAAGAGTCCTACCACAAACAGATGATGGGCGGCTTCAAGGAGACCAAAGAGGCGGAGGAGGGATTCAGAAAAGCCCAGAAACCCTGGGCCAAAAAACTCAAAGAGGTGAGGGGCTGTCACATAGAATGCCTTTTTTGTTCAATCTGTGTTTGATCGTTTTCCTATGTAAACATGCACTAGATGGATGTCTTTGAACATTGTGTCACGTCTCGCTGTTTTTCTCATTTTTTTAGACTGTGTGTGTCAAGAACTTGAACTTTGAAAAACGTGTCTCGAGACACCTGCTTTTTTTTCCCAATTCGTTGCGCTGCATCTAGCTTTTTGTGAACAGCCCCTTCATTTGTGACACATTTCCACTAAAAGCCTCTCAAAACATTTTCTTAAAGGTGCAAACGTTTTAAACATGAATAGTATGAGAAACGTCTTTAAAATGATGTACAGTCACATGAGATCCTGGCCAAGAACCGCTCACGTAGACACAAAGAAATTATTTAACCGACTTTGCTTTGTTTTTACGTGCCTAACTGTTTAGCTTACTGTGTTCGACAAAAACCTGACAGGAAAATGTCTTGGAATTGTAGTTGGAAACAGCAAAGAAAACATACCATATGGCCTGCAAGGAAGAGAAAATAGCATCTACAAGAGAAGCCAACAGTAAAGCAGAGGCATCAGTGACATCTGACCAACAGAAGAAGCTCCAGGAGAAGGTGGACAAATGCAAAAACGACGTTCAGAAGGTCAGCCAAGAAAATCCATCCTGCTATTTATTTTGAATAATAATTCTTATAAATGTGTTAAATCAAGCTTTTATTTGCAATAACTATTGTATTTTTAAACAATTATTTCATTTAAATATACAAATAAAAATAATGATTTTAATTCAAATAATTATTAATAGATTAATACATAATGTATACATTTAAATAATAATTGAATTGTGTGCAAATAATAAATAATTGTAAATATTTACTTACACCCATAAAGTATTTGGACACTAAAGCCACACTTTGAAATATATAAATTCCAAATACATGTAATTAAATAAAAAATTGTAATTGACGTGTACATATGTGTGCGTTTCTTCTCTAATGATTAGGTGGGCTTTAGCCTTTTTTTTTTTTTTTTTTAAGCAGGTTAACCTTTTTGTGCACCAAAAAAAATTACAAATTAAATATATATATATATACACTCACCTAAAGGATTATTAGGAACACCTGTTCAATTTCTCATTAATGCAATTATCTAATCAACCAATCACATGGCAGTTGCTTCAATGCATTTAGGGGTGTGGTCCTGGTCAAGACAATCTCCTGAACTCCAAACTGAATGTCAGAATGGGAAAGAAAGGTGATTTAAGCCATTTTGAGCATGGCATGGTTGTTGGTGCCAGACGGGCCGGTCTGAGTATTTCACAATCTGCTCAGTTACTGGGATTTTCCCACACAACCATTTCTAGGGTTTACAAAGAATGGTGTGAAAAGGGAAAAACATCCAGTATGCGGCAACTTTGCCTGAAATAACCACTCGTTACAACCGAGGTATGCAGCAAAGCATTTGTGAAGCCACAACATGCACAACCTTGAGGCGGATGGGCTACAACAGCAGAAGACCCCACCGGGTACCACTCATCTCCACTACAAATAGGAAAAAGAGGCTACAATTTGCAAGAGCTCACCAAAATTGGACAGTTGAAGACTGGAAAAATGTTGCCTGGTCTGATGAGTCTCGATTTCTGTTGAGACATTCAGATGGTAGAGTCAGAATTTGGCGTAAACAGAATGAGAACATGGATCCATCATGCCTTGTTACCACTGTGCAGGCTGGTGGTGGTGGTGTAATGGTGTGGGGATGTTTTCTTGGCACACTTTAGGCCCCTTAGTGCCAATTGGGCATCGTTTAGATGCCACGGCCTTCCTGAGCATTGTTTCTGACCATGTCCATCCCTTTATGGCCACCATGTACCCATCCTCTGATGGCTACTTCCAGCAGGATAATGCACCATGTCACAAAGCTCGAATCATTTCAAATTGGTCTCTTGAACATGACAATGAGTTCACTGTATTAAAATGGCCCCCACAGTCACCAGATCTCAACCCAATAGAGCATCTTTGGGATGTGGTGGAACGGGAGCTTCGTGCCCTGGATGTGCATCCCACAAATCTCCATCAACTGCAAGATGCTATCCTATCAATATGGGCCAACATTTCTAAAGAATGCTTTCAGCACCTTGTTGAATCAATGCCACGTAGAATTAAGGCAGTTCTGAAGGTGAAAGGGGGTCAAACACAGTATTAGTATGGTGTTCCTAATAATCCTTTAGGTGAGTGTGTAAACTCTCTACACCTCTCTACATCTATATATATATTTATTTATTTTTTTTATTAAAGTTGCTCACTGAAATATCATCAAGACTTTTCATCTACTATTCATTAAACCAGCTAGTTCAAATCCCCAGAGCTTTCTTTCATAATGCCGCTCTACCTCTGGAGCACTTAATTTGAAGGAACTCAAATATTTTCAATAAATGGCCCTCTAACACACTGTACAGGCAATTCATCAGCCTTTATAAGCTCCATTATAAGCACTTAACATAGAGTCCCAGTGGAATGAGCTGTGCCAGATCTTAATGGGAACATTGGGCTTGGACCAGCCACGGTGGAACAATGGAAAAGATGGACATTTGAGTTATGACTGTAGTTATCTGTAATGTAGCTGTAAAACGATCCCATATGACCCATAAAACCATCCTATATGATTATATTATTCAATTAGTTTGTGTTTGGGAAGAGAAAAAAAATAAGTGTTTGTAAGTTATTAATTAAGGGCTGAATTTGTGAATCTCGTGAAAATGTCCAAATAACTTTTTACCACAATATACTTATATACAAGTTATTTATATATATATATATATATATATATATTTGCATGAAAATTGCATCCTATTTGAAGATCATCAAGATATTTTATTATGCATTATAAAAATATTTTCATGTTAGTTAAGCACATTTCTCCCCAAATTTCTCATTTCCCTTTTTCTTTCATTCATATTTAATTTAAGTTCTAGTTTGCATTAAAAATATCTCTGACCCTTAGAAACACACAGGACATTTATATAAATATCCTCTGTTTTGATTGGCCAACCTCTCCAGATGTTTATTGGTGTGTTTATTGGATTAGTGGTGGCGAACCACATAACTAGTCATCAGAAGGTCGCTGGTTCAATCCCCACAGCCACCACCATTGTGTCCTTGAGCAAGGCACTTAACTCCAGGTTGCTCCGGGGGGATTGTCCCTGTAATAAGTGCACTGTAAGTCGCTTTGGATAAAAGCGTCTGCCAAATGTATAAATGTAAATGTTATTTACAAATGATCACATATTTAAAGCTACAGGTCACTTTAGATGGTGTGTTTGGTGTTACAGGCCAAAGAGAAATACGAGAAGAGCCTGGATGAGCTGAGTAAGTGCACGCCGCAGTACATGGAGAACATGGAGACGGTGTTTGATCTGTGCCAGCAGTTTGAGGAAAAGAGGTTGAACTTCCTCAGGGAGATGCTTCTGGATCTCAAACGACACCTCCACCTCGCCGAGAGCCAAAGGTCAGCTGCGAAGCACACATTTGGTCTTCAGTGTAGTATACTGAATAGCAGCCTCAATTGGAGTAGAAGCTGTGATTGTTTGGAGCTTCCTAAATGAGCACACTGCATTCATAATCTACACTTCTGAAACTCTACCCACAGCTATGCCATGGTTTACAGAGAACTGGAGCACACCATCAGCTCAGCCAGCGCTCAAGAAGACCTCAAGTGGTTTAGCAATGCCCACGGATCTGGCATGCACATGAGCTGGCCACGGTTTGAGGTAAAGGACTATCAGTAGGAAGCTCCAAATCGTTTTAGGGAGTTGGTTTGTTCAAAGAGTTCATGTAAATGAACTCGTTCACATGAATGATTCATTAATTCACTTGATCCCGCATGCAGCATTAAAGGGACTTTGCCAGAAGTCACGGTCTTCTTTTTTTTAAGATCACTACCACTATATATCACCCTGGTTATAAAAACATATGGTGTTTTTTTGTTTTATTAGTTTAAAGGAATATTCCGGGTTCAACACAAGTTAAGCTCAATCGACAGCATTTGCGACATAATATTATCACAAAATAATATTGACTCCTCCTTTTCTTTACAAGATGCTAAAATCTGGGTCACACTGAGGCACTTTCAATGGAAGTGAATGGGGGCCATATTTTACGTAAAAATACTCACTGTTTCAAAAGTATAGCCACAAGACGTAAACAATATGCACGTAAACATGATTTTAGTGTGATAAAATCACTTAGAAACCTTTTCTGTGTAAAGTCATAGGCAAGTTTACAACTTCGTTACCATGACGATGTAGTCAACAAACACTAAACCCCTAAAATGACTGTAAAAATGACAATGTGTTTGGGCATTATGATGTGCATCTGGTCTAATACTTCATTGTGTGTGTGCGCATATTTGCATTGCTTTAACCCCTTTTTGTAAGTCCCGCCTTCTCGCTCACCAATTGGTCGATTACAAGAGGCTTGCAGCAACTTTTGTCCAAATTCCTGCCTGTCAATCTATCCGTGAACGCATGAAGTGCTGTTGTGTTCGGCATCAAACAGTTGCTTGACAGCAGCAGCAAATGACAGCTGAGTGGAAACAATGCCCAAACGAAAGTGCAAATTTACAAAAGATTTGCACAATATTCCCATGCATTCGTCCAGGTCGAGATCTGTAGGATGTATGACATGTAAAACTGGCACTTATGTGTCAGTTGCTAATAAAGGTGCAAGTGATTTAGAAGTACACATTAGCTCTGCGAAGCATAAAGGGTCAGCAAAAGGTGAAAGTTCATCTGGAAAATGAACTGGCCACTTTTTGCGACCAGGTAAAATTGTAACACATTGCTTCATTTTCCATTCATAATAATATTAATAGTAAATTAAGGTACACTCATGGCATCAAATATTTTATTTTAGTACATCGACATTCAAAATTATGTTGGAAATTTTTATTTATTTATATATATATTTATGTTATACTAATAGAGTGTCTTTTTCACTGTATTAAAGTTTGCATTCATAGTAACACTGTTTTGAACCCTATCACCCCCCCCCAAAAAAAAGAGTGTCCAAAATGAACATCTGATACCATCATTGTGCCGATACCTCTTTGTGAAAGACAGACTATTGGCTTCCATTGTTATTTAACAGTTATCTTATATTTATTATGAATTCATTTCTGACTATGAATCAGGAGTTCAATCCAGATCTGAGTCACTCCATCAGTAAGAAAGAGAAACTGAAGAAGAATCATGATGGAGTGACTTTAACTCAAGTCACACACGGTGGAGATCAGGGCACACTACACACTGGAGACCGGGGCAGGTACAGACCTTTATTCCCTTATTTACAACATATTTCGAGCTTTTTAGCCCTTTATGTATTGCTTTGGACATATAGCATCGACCGTTACCCAATTGAAATGAATTGTTGTTTTGGTAGAGAATAGAAGCCTTTATTTTGGTCACACATTATACATACATGTTTGCGTATATACAGTGAAATGTATTTGTTTTCACATATCCCAGCTTAGCTGGGGTCAGAGTGCAGGGTCAGCCATGATACGGCACCCCTGGAGCAGATAGGGTCAAGGGCCTTGCTCAAGGGCCCAACAGTGGCATCTTGGCGGTGCTGGGGCTTGAACCCCCGACCTTCTGGTCAGTAACCCAGAGCCTCAACCGCTGAGCCCACATGACATTCTTCTGGCAGATGTTAAGCAGAATGACTCGGTCACCATTCACTTTAATTTTATGGAAAAACATGTAATGAAACAAGTGAATGGTGACTGAGGCTGTCATTCTGCGTAACATTGCCTGAAGAAAGTCACATGAGGTTTGGAACAACATGAGGGTGATGACAGAATTTTCATTTTGGGGTGAGCTATTCCTTTAAGGACTACAGTCAGTAGTATCCTGTTCTTTTAACCTGATCGTCTTGTATCTGTGTTCTCTTCAGCGTGAGCAGTTATGAGAAGAACCAGCAATATTCTGCAGAATGGTCTGATGACGAGCAACCACCTGCTGCCCAACCAACCAGCAAAACGAACGGTGCTGCAAATCGATTCGATGAGGAAAGTAAAGGGGTGCGAGTGAGAGCGCTGTACGACTATGATGGCCAAGAACAAGATGAGCTCACCTTTAAAGCAGGTGAGTCTAAAGCCAAAACACTTGGAGTTTTTAGACCCTAATCCATTACTGCTTGTCTCCTTTCACAGTGTTTACCCTCTAATGTGCTGGCTACATGATAGCAGTATAAATAATAGAGCTACTGGCTGGGTTTGACTATCCTGATTACTTAAAGATCAACACATATAAACAGGAGAAGATATTGTGTGAGAGAGAACAATTAACTATCAAATCTATTTCTTGAAAACATTTTTCTAAACATTTTCATTTTCATTTGTGGGAACGTTGCAATATCTAGCTTTTATAAATTTGTGTAGAGTGATATTTAAAGACACATCACTCACCCTAATGCCATCCCGGATGCGTTTGACTTTCTTTCTTCTGCAGAACACAAATGAAGATTTTCAGAAGAATATTTCAGCTCTGTAGGTCCATACAATGCAAGTGAATGGTGACCAGAACTTCGAAGTCCCAAAAGGCAGCATAAAAGTAATCCATAAGACTCCAGTGGTTAAATGCATATCTTCTGAAGCGCTATCATAAGTGTGGGTGAGAAACAGATCAATACTGAAGTCCTTTTTTAACTTTAAATCTCCTCCCTGCCCAGTAGGTGCGATATGCATGAAGAATGCAAATTACCAAAAACAAAAGAAGTTAAATTAAAAGTGGAGATTTATAGAAAGAGGACTTAAATATTGATCTGTTTCTCACTCACACCTATCATATTGCTTCTGAAGACATGGATTAAACCACTGGAGTCTTATGGAATACTTTTATGCTGCCTTTATGTGCTTTTTGGGGCTTCAAAGTTCTTGCACACCATTCACTTGCATTGTATGGAGATATTCTTCTAAAAATCTTTATCTGTCTTCAGCTGAAGAAATAAAGTCATACACTGAGTAAACGATGAGAGAATTTTCATTTTTGTGTGAACTATCCCTTTAAATATTTATATTTAACCTGAATATTCCATAAATTTTTATGGACATCTGTGACATGGATCCAACAGTAGGAATTAAATATTGTATTTTAATATGTATTTTACATATATTAATGTTAAACAAAATAAAATAAAAAAATGAAATGTTATATTAAGAGAGCTTTGATCAAACTCTATTAACATAAGGACTTTCTGTTAACAATAAGATAGTATAATAAGTTAGTTTCGTTACTAACATTTACACAACGTTTGCATAATGTAATCCAAGATTTCCAGAACATTTCCTGTTTGGTGGGAAGAACTGTCTTTAGAGGCTGATCCAAGATCAGTGTTACATCATCTCAATAGCATGTTTTTGCTGTATTTGTTAAATAAAAGTAGTTCTGAGTCAGTATGTAGCCAATTCCTTGAAATATATGATCTTTATATTTTTACAGGAGTTGAACTCACCAAACTGGAAGACGAGGACGAGCAGGGTTGGTGTAAAGGGCGTTTGAATAATGGTCAGGTGGGCTTGTACCCGGCTAACTACGTTGAGCCCATTTAGTTGCCTTCTGCGTTGGACAGCCTTTCGTGATGGAAGTAGGCCTTAAAGACTTTTTTCCCACACTGCTTGAATCTGAGATTTTAGCACAACATTTTCGTTGCCTGACTGACTTGCTTCAAGCTGTATTTCCTTAAATCTACAACAAGAAATCTACAGTACCCAAAACACATAATTTCCCTCTTACCCCAGCAAGGGAACAGTTCTGTACGTCCATGTAGCCATGTTCAGTATGAATTACTGTGCTTACAATAGTAATGTCATGAGTCAAGACGTCCATGAAGCGTAGCATAGCCAATATGAGCTATGCAATGTGTATATTAGACTTTTATTTTGAAGTGCAATTTTCAATGCTAAACCTACTAGTGGCCCTTTTTCCCAAGTATAGGGCTCTGCAGAACATTAATGGGTTTTTTCAAATCTGTGGGCATTTTCAAACCGGGATGGGTGTTTCTAAGCATTCATAACAAATGTTTTTATGTTATGCCTCGATACAAATGTAAATGAAATGCACTATACCATTTTAAAATCAGTTTTAACAAAATGTAAAGTCTTTTTTCAAGCCTTCTCCCAGGCTTGTATTTTTTAATATCCCTTGTCATAAAATCCTAAAGGAATGTTAATGGAATTTCTATCATAATTTGAAAGGGGATTAAATAAGAGTCCCTTCATTTTGACTAAGGAATTAGTTATGATTTTAGGACCATTGAACTGTGGATCAAAGTGATATCTGGACACATGTAAAGATATTTAAAAGTGTGTTCAAATGCATTTGAATCCTTCTTTGCCTTTTGGTCTGTTATAAGATTGGGAATGTCTTTTAACATGCAACCCAGAACGGATTCAATTTGCAATGTGCTGACTGTAGTGTGACAGTCAGGTGTTATGCATTGTGTCATTATGAACTGTTTATACGGCATGTTTAGAACAGACTGATGTGTTCGACTCTTCATGTCATTGTAGTAAATGTTCCATTCAAGTTCACAATAAAACAGATAAAACTGAGACAAGTGTTGGATGTTGACAATGCAAAGCTTGGAGTCACCACTAGAGGTCAGCATTGCAGAAGTCTGTTGCAGGTAGTTGACCACATGATGCAGTGACAGATGGTGTGATATGCAAAAAAATGTCTTTCTCTTTTAGTGATATTTTTGCCATTGTTTGCCTTTAGTATAAGGAAACTGGTGTGGGAGACAGATAACTACACACACAATTTAATTTTGTTAAAGATCACTTAATTCAATTTAACCCTTGTGCGACCTTCAGAATATTTTTGTCTTTTTCATTTGAGTTTTTTGTATTAATGCCAACGGCATACATTTTGCCAAAGGTGTGTATTTGGGGTGGAGTTTTGATATTTTAACCTCTAATACATAAAATACATCTATAATAAACTGTGTACATAAAATAGTGACACTCAGGACCTTCAGGACAAAAATGTCCCCATTGAAACCCATTAAAACTGTAATATTTGATCCCAGTGCCATTAAAGCATAAAATCACAAATGTTATGATGTGCTTTCATTTCGGAGCCCTGGCTACAAAATTAAAAAAAATATCTATTTTCCACCAGATGGTGCCATTTTTCTCTTGTTTAGCCTATGGAGCAAATACATGCTTTTTTCCCTTTTTTCTGTTTGCTGTATTATAGATCACTGCAGGCCAATTGAATAAATGATGCATCTTAAATTGTGTGGGTGTGTTGGTATGGATGTCAGAGTGTGTGTGTGTGTGTGTGTGTGTGTGTGTGTGCGTGCGTGCCTAAAAAACAACAGTGGCATTATGTAAACAAACTGGCATTTAAAGGGTTAAAATAATGAAAATGAATAGTTGGTAGTTATGATCAGGATAGATGTTGGTTAAAAAATTTGTGAAAGTGGAAAATAATATTAATATATAATATTTTTATGGCAGTTTTTGATGTCCTGTGTGTGTGTGTGTTTTTTTTTAAATCTGACACTGCACAAAAAATAATAATGCATCAAAATCAATGGTGTTGCTAATCATTCACACATCCCAGACTGTGATAATAATAAACAAAATAAAAAAATTATAATAAAAAACAATTCCCTTTGCATTTAGTATATGGAAAAGTTTTTTTTAGTTGCATAAAAACAACAGTGGCATTATGTAAACAAACTGGCATTTAAAGGGTTAAAATAAGAAAATGAATTTGATAGTTATGATCAGGACTGAGGTTGGTTAAAATTAACTAATTGAAAGTGGAAAATAATATTAATATATAATATTTTTATGGTAGTTTTTTTGACGTGGACATTTTTGTCCTCGAAGGACCTCTGAATAAATTTTTTTATTGACGCACGAAGGTTAATGTAATTTTGTAATGAAACTGGAATGCGTAAATATTACATTAGTGTGTAAATAATAAAATATATATCCTTACAAATAAATCTGGGGTGGTAAAATGGTACAGTAGTGATATCAGATGTTAAAGGGATAGTTCACCAAAAAATAAAAACGCTTGTCATCATTTACTCTCCTTGGAAAATATCCAAAGAAATAATGCCATGATAATACCGTAGGACTATTTGTCCTATACAGTTCCACTATATAGTTGTGCTGGTATTCCATAATTCTATAATGGTGCAATGATGATGACAGAACTGTAACTTCAAATAAAAAGACAGGTGATGACTAAATGAAAAAAAAAAAGTATATTTTAATAAAGGAGCTGCAAAAGTATGAATAATATTTAGTAATGTCAACATTAAAGTGAAACTGTTGTTTTTGGAAGGATTGTTCCAATGCAAACTCAAGAGCACTCTTCCAGATTACACATTTTACAATTGAGATTTCAAAAATACAAGCCTTTCTGACTAGTATCTTACAGAAACCTGCGTCAATTAACCTTCACAACACAAGTGACACATACAACTATTATAACAAATCCATGGGCCGCCGGTAAGCCCTCTCTTGCATCAGTGGCATAAAACATGACGTGAGCAGTGAGGTGTGTGAAACAGTGGATGATAATGTATGAGTCAGGTGAACTGAAGTAACTGTCTTTTGTAAGTCCACATGAAAGGTTTGCAGTGCTATTAATCACAAACCAGGAAAAAAAAGTGATGTTTGTTGGGTGCAAGCCAGAGATTAAACCAAACTGGCATCCTTTCCACTGCACATGCTGGCAGTATTCACACGGTGATGTGAATATGAAAGCTGGCTTAGAACAATGCACGCTCATTTTAATGTACATAAAGGTGCTTGAGTCCACAAAGAAACGCTTACACCTTATCAGTTAAAGAGGGTTAAATGGGTTAAAGTGTACGTTGACAGGCAGATCTTGCGAGTTTTGGCTTTTTTCTTTGTAACATGCTTTAAAGAGTTTACTGAATCTCTCTTATTTTTAACCTTGTTAAACATAATCTACACTATCAGTCAAAAGTGTGCTGTCTTTAACAAAGGGGCTCAAGCATAGGGCTGGGCTAGACCTCTAATATCCATCCCCCAAGAACCATCTAGCCAGAAATAGAAAGACAGTTGAAAAAATAATAGATAGTGTAGGCGTTATGAAAGTTGGGGAGGTGGAAGGCCGAAAGAAACCAGCGTGAGGAAAGCAGCTACTTATATAGCCGATGGAGTGGTGGTGGCGTAGTGGTCTAAGCACAGAACTGTTAATCAGAAGGTTGCTGGTTCGATCCCCACAGCCACCACCATTGTGTCCTTGAGCAAGGCACTTAACTCCAGGTTGCTCCGGGGGGATTTTTAAGATCTTGCAAAACATGTATTCTGTAAGGCATGTCCACTATTTGACTGGTAGTGTAGTTGACAGGCTTTTGAAGTAACAGAAAGTAAAAGTACCATGTTTAATGGAATCCAGTGTTGAAGTGGATCACAAGTGTTTTTAAAGTAGTGCAAATATAAGAAACAATTCATTTGACATTTTCAGGCACATTTACATGTTATGCATAGAAAATAATTCAAATCTTGGGCCATTTTTCTTTGTTTCGCGCTTGTGGAAAACTCCGGATCCAAAGTAGATAGAAATGTTTAGGAGGGCTCATCAGTTCATAAAGTTTGAGCCCATCTTCTGATATGGATGGATCAAACCATTATCTCTTTAAACAGGATACACAAACTGATAGACGAGTCTTTGAGAGACATCTGGCTTGCGTATGATGCCCTTTTTATAGTACTGCCGAATGGAGCGGCTGAGTTTGTCATAGTTCATAGCTGGCCGGTTCTTCCTCAAACCCCAGAGACGTGCAACGTGAGCCGAATCTTCAATTTTGAAAATCCCTGCAAAGACACACACACACACACACACACACACACACACACACACACACACACCCTTCAGTTATAGCATAACACAGATAACTAACAGGGTGTGAGACTTCCCAACCCCCCACATATTCAATGCTCCACAGATACAGTGTTTACATTCTTCACAAAGTCAACCTACAAATGTCTTACTCTGCATATTCAGCTGGGATTTCACCTGTAAGTGTCCAACAACTGTGTTCTCACCTTTCTCTTTGTTTAGCCAGCGGATACAGCGTCCATAACTGTGAGGTTTCAGGAGGAGTTCTCTAAGAAACTGCCACAGGTGGATCGGCTGACCAGAACATGATGAATCTGCCTCTGACCAAATTTCCTCTGGTTCTGATGGACAACACATGTAAAGACATGTCATTAAAACAATCATCAATTCAAATATAGCTGCAGGCTGCAACTATTGGGGATAAGCACTTAAACAGCAGAGTCAGCAGCTAAGCAAGTATAGCCAATAACCCAATGAGACCAAATTAATCATATCTAATCAAGCAGTTTGAGGGTTATTTGTAGATATAGCCATTTTTACAGATTTTTAGCAGTAGGTGGCGCTGTCCTGAAAATGTACATGGAATTTCAGGACATAATCATGAGATGAAATACCAAGTTTCATTTTAACAGGCCGTGAGTGTCCCCAGATGATGCATGCCAACATTTATGTGAAATTTAGTTTCAAGGTTGTTTCACGGTTCAAATGTTATTAGCATAAACATAAGTGCAACTTTGAACTGTTGGTGGCGCTAGAGGGTTTGATTTAGAGACTTCAAATTTGCTTTAGTTGATTTTCAGATTCTCCCCTATCAGTGTGCCAAATTTCACCACTTTCCTCCAAAGGGTTCTATGGGCTGCCATAGACTCCTAGCCAGAAAAAGAAAAATACTGTGATTATAAAATCATTACAGTGATTTTAAAGAGATAAACCAATGAGAAAAGACAGTAAGACGAATAAGTAAGTACATGTATTTATAGTATTTATAATGGCCGCAACAAACAATTCTTCCGACATGTAATATAATGCATTAGTGTAACTGTAGGACGGTTGCCAAGCAACGTATTAACTTAGCACTGATTTGCGGTCACAAGTGTGTGCATATTCACCTTTTTACCCATTGCGGTAGTGTTCCAGGATTTATAGCGGAAGCCTGTTTTCTTTTTCCGGTCTCCAGTGTTTTCACTCATATCGGAGTATATATTTTTATAAGGTATACTATATTAAATTTGTAACTTTACAGAGTTGCGATGACGTCTTTTGAAACTGGCTAACCTGAGTGGGGTGAAGCGAAGGCCCATGGTTAGTTATGTTAATGGTAATACCATGGTATATGAATATGGTAATCATTCAGTAGCCTACCGTGGTACATATATCAAAGTACCATTATTACCATTTGATACCATCACTGTATCATGTTTACATTTACATTTATGCATTTGGCAGACGCTTTTATCCAAAGCGACTTACAGTGCACTCATTACAGGGACAATCCCCCCGGAACAACCTGGAGTTAAGTGCCTTGCTCAAGGACACAATGGTGGTGGCCGTGGGGATCAAACCAGCAACCTTCTGATTAACAGTTATATGCTTTAGCCCACTACGCCAACGCCAACACCACCCCCGTGTTGGCACCACAGTATTTAAGGGTTGAGTTATACATTTCTTGAAACTGATGAAAAGTGCATGACTTCTCTTTGGTATATATATATATCTTTGGTAAAACCATGGCACTTTTCTGTAAGGGGAGTTTTTAATGTTGTGTAATTGTATATTTTTCAGGCTGACATCTGCCTGCGACATACCTCTTATCCTGGTCTCTCCAACCGAACACCTTTCCTTCATCCAGGCAGCTAAACACGCAAGGGAATGCCAAATATAGTATGAAACATATCATAATGGTATTGTTTGAGTGTGTGGCATGAATATGTGCATGATTGTTGGGGTTACACTCATGTATTTCACCTGATTTCCATATATCCAGATGTGCATGTAAGGTTTCACTGCACTGTGGCGACCGCTGTCGGAAGTCTTCCTCACTCATGGAACATAAATCTTTCCCATCCAGGTCTCGGAAGGCCTTGCCAACCTGTGGAAGCCTGTAAAGATGCTCCGTCCATAGTAACCACTTCTGTACATTCCCACAATTCCACTCCACTGGGTCTGCAAGATGACATAAGATGTTTCATTCATCTTGACCAACCATCTGTCTGGAGCAGCTTTGACAAACCACACTGTATTTCAATGCCGCTCGGATTCCGTTTGGTTTGGATAGACTCCAAATGTTTTGAAATGCCTTAAAGAGAGTTAGTGAGGTAGAGCACTATTCAAAAGTGCAAACAGAGGGGATGGGTGTTTACGCAAGGTGGCGTAACTTTTTAAAGGGACAAAATTTGGCACGACGCCACAAATTGGAGGAGCGTGCTGTTAAATAAATGAAATTCAATAAATCAATAGTAACACAATGTGACAGAAAATACATTGACATAACAATTGATGAGAAGAGGACTAAAGAAATTCATACGGCAAAAAAACACTTTTATGATGAATTTCAGGTTTCAAAATAATTCAAAATAAAAGCTTGCATGTAAACCCTGTAATCAGTATTTTTGTTGTGTTTTCTAGTAAAATACCCAAATATTCTTACAAAAAAAGATACATTTATTTTTTACTTTAACTTGAAGCAAAATTGCAAATGATATTAAGACATTGTTTCTTGTGAATATAGCTTGAATTAAGATTATCAAGTGTCTTAAACTTAAATCTAGCAAAACTTTTGTGATGTAATGGGTTAGGAAAAATACACTTAAATCAAGATTTATTGTGAATGTATGGATGTTTAGAAAATATACTTTTTTGAAGACACAGAAGCATTAAACCCCAATATTTACAATGTGCACATGTCAGATTGTGAGGAAAAACTAGAAAGAATTATATTCTCAATAGATATTTCCATTTATTTGTAATGGCTTTAAAGGTTTTAGTTATTTTCATGACTTTTCTTGGCTTGGAAATCACAATTTTGAAATTCCCTGATATTTCCAGGTTTTCCATGACCACGGGGACCCTGTTATCAGTATTTGTATATAGTTTTCTAGTAAAAAATACCCAAACCTAGAAATACCCAATAACAAGATAAATTAACTTTAAGCAAAATTGCATGAGATATGTATTAAGAGAAAACTCTTTTTTTCTCTTAAATAAAAATGTACACATTTAAATTTTTATAACAAAATTCCATCAATTTGAATAGTGTAATTTTTAGCAAATATTTTTTTTTTGTTAAAGATGAATAAATTCTATTTGATGGAACTTTGGTAAGAAAATGTAACTGTGCAACTGTTAAAATATATATTTTTTGTGTATCTTGAATTTTTATTACCGTATTGGCAAATCGTTTTTTCTTGCCTTAAACATAAATCTCATATCATTTAGTTAGATAATGGGTTAAGATAAATAAACACAAGTCGTATTATCGTAGTAAAAGTCTTGTTTTAAGGATGTTCAGATATTTTACTAGACAACCAAAATACTGATTAAGAGTAGCATAAAAACAGTAAATCTATTTTTAAAGACGTACACATATTAAAACCCGATATGTACAACGTGCAAGACATATCGGAGTGTTTGTTTTGTAGGGAGCATCATCGTTCAGGGGAGGGGCTCGGAAGTCCGTAAGGAAAGTTAGTGCAACAAAGCTCAGACAGCATTAGTGAAACTCCAGAGGATTAGGCAGATCCTGGTATATACACTTTCAACTGCCTTCAGGGATATTTGAGTCAAAGGCCTTTTCAACAGTTTCATTATGAATGTTTGCACGGGCTCGATCATAACTCAGAGCTGTCTGTCGCTCATATTTAACCTGAGCGATGAAGGATGAGATGTTCATTTGAATAAATGTCATGAAATCATCAGTATGTTATGTTTGCAGCTTTTGACAGGATGTGTCACTTGAAGCTGTATTGGATACATCACCTGAAGTATTTTCCACTATGCAGTACGTTTCAGAGCTTTTGCAGCTGAATCAAATTGACACAAATGAAATGCATGAATCACTTGACTTCTCTTTTGTTTTATGCATAAAATCTGAATCTGAAATGAATCCCAGCTCCCATTTGTTTGTGCCGGTATAATTGTGTGAAGTTGAGACGTGTACTCATTTTCTCTTGCCTAAATGCCTTATTTGACAGGATTTTGCATAAGCATTGAACCTTTATCATTTCTCATTTATGCATTAAAAGCACAACCTCTTTATGTGGATATGCATATAATCATAATCTGAATTCAAATCTGATTCTAATGTGAATTAGCTGTATAACTGATATACTGAATGGTATAAATGTGGGACTGTCTCTAAATAAATGTTAAACACTTTAAAGACATGAACCTTATCTGTATAACTGTATAAAGTTATATCTAATATCATAACTTCGCTGTCATGACAACTAAATCCTGTAATCCCGGTATTGGAATTAACTTGGAATTACTCACATGAGGTTAGTAAGCAATTTTGTCAAACTAAATTCATGCTAACATGTTTAACGTTTACATCTTGTGGCTATACTTGTAGCTAAACTATGCATATTCTAACATTTATAGCTTTATTAAAAGAGCTTCACTGTGTAAATGAAGAGCGAGTTTTTGTTAATCAACATTATGCCACAAATGCTGTTGATTCAGCTTAACGTTTATTGAACCCTGAATTTCCTTTATGGGAAAATGGTTCAGAAGAGAATGATTGAAAACATATGTCTCACCTGGTGTGATGTTTAGAAGTTTACAAGCTGTTTCAATGTCCTTCAGAACTTCTCCCACCACCAGACTTTGCACCTGCTCCAAAGATCTCTCCTCCACCTGTTGCTCCAGGGTAGGCGACAGCGGCGAGGTTCCCAGCCCGGGGCTGTCAATGACAGGACACTGCTCTGGTTCCTGACATGGTTCCAGTCGGGGCCCGGTGGCCTCCACGAATGTGGAAGAATCCGACACCCTCACCAGCCAGGTGGCGTCCTCAGTGAAGGGCATGTCGAAGCAGGACAGATAGAGTCCAGGATGTCCACGGTCCAAGCCATCTAGACGGGGTTTGTGGTCGACCACCTCCGTGGTCTGCACTACGCCATCTTCTCGCTTAAGAACAGCCAGCAAGGTATCTGTAAAACCTGGACGTGGCGTCTGAAGAATGGGGTTTTCTGTCTGGATCCGAACTGGACTGGCCATTGTCTCCTGTAGAGGGTCAAGAGAAGAGGTTATACATGGTAGAGATGCAAGAAACAAATTGTGAGATCTTTGCCTTGGGTTTTGTGATTAAATAAGCATAACAGAGCTGCCGTACACAAGAGTGTTCCTGTTGGTTCTTCAACATAGTTATGGTGTTCCATTGCAAACTCAAGACAACCAACCCAAACTATCCCAAGAAATGACTGAGCCTAGGTGAAGCTGTTTCTGTTTTAAGGATCCCAGGACAACCGGGAATGGCCATTTGGCCTCAAAGTAAGTCACAGTGCAGCATGGGGCCAGCAAAATGGATTTGAGTCACTTACTCATGGGTCACTTGTACAGAATGGCAAGTGTCATTGGAGTAAAGCAGCAGTTTTGAGGCCCACTTTTCAAGGTGCCGTCCCCAGTCTCCTGTCTCCTGTGCCAGCATGAGTTTTTAATCAATTCGAGGGAAGAGTGAGAGGAGGAAAAGATGCTTCAAATGTAGGTTGACAGGAGGAGGTGGGGTTGGAACTGATAACCATCTCCAATTGCCAGAAGAAATATATACAAAGTTAAAAGTGGGAAGATTGCTTGAAAGAAAGCGGCAGCTAAGATTACATGTTCACTTGAAAACAATTACGCTTTCAGTGTAAAAATACATTTGCCTTCATGAGCCGTCTGTTTAAAATGCCATTGAAAATGCAAGAGTTTTCTCAAAGAGCCTTGAGGAGCCGACTCTTCAAACTGTCAACTATGAAAGCAAACATGCTTAAAGTGAAATAAAATAATGGATTGCATGGTAAAACAAGAAACAGAACAAAGACGACAACCTGAAAACTAGTTTAACAAGCAGTCAAGACATAATGGGTGGTCACATCAGTATTAGAAACATGAGCATAGACATGCAACATCAATACAAACTACATTTGTACGATTTCTGAAGAAAATGTTAGTGGTGCTTGCATGTACAAAAGTCACTACCATAATGCTAAGGTGGTTGCCAGGGTGTTGCTATGCGGTTTCTAAGGTGTTCTAAGTGGTTTCTAAATAGTTGATATGCGGTTGCAAGGGTGTTCCAAGTAATTGGTTTCTAGCATGTTGCTTTGTGGTTGGTAGGGTGCTCTTTGTGGTTGCTTATTGGCCCAAGTCATAAACTTAGATGTTGGACAGAATGACAGTCCCAGTCGCCATTTACCATTTCTATTGATTGTATGGAAAAAAGGTGCAATGAAATTGAACAGTAAGACTAAATATTCTGCCTAACATCTTTTATGTTCCATGCACAGAAGAAAGTCGTATGGGTTTGGAACAGCATGAGGGCAGATGTTCTTTGTAATAATGACAGAATTTTCATTTTTATATTCTGAACAAAAAATATCATTGTTCTTTAAGAAATGACTGTGTAATATTAAAATCAGTCTACTGCAGTATCTTGAGGTATCATGGGGCCGACTGAAAAACAGCTCTGAGAAATGCAAAAGGGCTGTAAAATATTACATGTGACAGAAACAAGGACCATCATAAATCATGAAGATGTTGTCTGGGCCTCGACGTAACGTGAAGAATATCACAGGCAACCCATGAAGTGTTGTCAGGAAAGAATAGTGTGCTTTTTGTGCCGACACAGATCACATATGCACATGTCATTTTGACATATTAAACTTTCAAATATGAAATTGTTGCATTTGTAAAAGTGCAAACCGTAGATATTTTCATGGATGAATAAAAAATGTGTGGTCTGAATCAAGTCAAAAATAGAGATGATGTTGATAAAAATATGTGGCGTGTACACCGATCTATCAAGTTAGTGTCATATACATTTATATGTGGCTCAGTTGGCATTTTAAACAGACGGCTCATGAAGGCAAAATGTACTCAGAGTGGGTTGTCCACTAATTGCAGGATTGGTGGTTTGAATCCCGGCCCCAATGACTCCACATGCCGAAGTGTCCTTGGGCAAGACACTGAACCCCAAGTTGCTCCCAATGTCAGGCTAGCACCTTGCATGGCTGCTCTGCCACCATTGGTGTATGAATGTGTGTGTGAATGGGTGAATGAGTCACAGTGTAAAGTGCTTTGAATACCATTAATGTTAAAAAGTTACTATCTAAGTGCAGACCATTTACCATTTCAGAAATCAATATTTGGTGGAATAACTCTGATTTTCAATCACAGCTTTCATGCGTCTTGGCATGCTCTCTACCAGTCTTTCACATTGCTGTTGGGTGACTTTATGCCACTCATGATGCAAAAATTCAAGCAGCTCGGCTTTGTTTGATGGCTTGTGGCCATCCATCTTCCTCTTGATCACATTCCAGAGGTTTTCAATGGGGTTCAGATCTGGAGATTGGGCTGGCCATGACAGGGTCTTGATCTGGTGGTCCTCCATCCACACCTTGATTGTCCTGCTGGAAAACCAATCCTCAGAGTTGGGGAACATTGTCAGAGCAGAAGGAAGCAAGTTTTCTTCCAGGATAACCTTGTATGTGTCTTGATTCATGGGTCCTTAATAAAGACAAATCTGCCCGATTCCAGCCTTTCTGAAGCACCCCCAGATCATTATTTGAGGTCTGAAAAAACTGCATCTTTTTTGTTATTTTGACCAGTTGTCATTTTCTGCAAATAAATGCTCAAAATGAAAATATTGCTTTTGGGAATTTAGGAGAAATGTTGTAAGTATTTACAAAAATTTAAAGTTTTACTCAAACACATACCTATAAATATTAAATCCAGATAAACTAATCATTTTGCAGTGGTCTCTTATTTTTTTCAAGAGCTTATATATAGCTTATACACACACACACACACACACACACACACACACACACACACACGCACGGCACACACACACACACACGGTATATACTGCATACTGCATGTGTGTGCCAGTCCCAGACAATTGTCAGCCAAAGTACTTTAATTGCTTATTATTCTAAAGGTTTTTAGACCATTACTATATGGTTTCTAAGGTGTTCTGGGGGGTTGCTAGGTGGTTGCTAATTGGTCCAACAAAAGAGTACACCCTCAAGTCTCTCTGATATTCTTTTCCATACATATGGCTCGAGTCCCTACTTTAATGCAAGTTCATATCAAAGTTTGAGGAATCTTTCATGCATGCAGCACTAACAGGGAACGTTATGTGCCAAAGTTTAATACTTTGAGTAGAGCTTTGTTGAAATCACTAACTCCAAGTTTGAGCAGTATTAATAGTGATGATCGCCCTAGCAAACACCACTAATATGAGTTTCCTGATCCTGTTTCCCCCTTTTCTCATTGCCATTTCCTGTTAATCTTCAACTGTGGCTATTAAGAAAATTGGCAAAAAGGCCCAAAAAGTGACCTTGCAGTCTTTTGGGTAATGTAAGTTTTATTAGATGCTATAAATTCTCCATAAATAGAGTCTGTGAGGGCATTGGTTGAGCAGTCTCCTCTGCTCATGTCATCATAAGTAAATATGTGCCCATAATCATCTGATTTGAAGAACGCAGCACAGATGGAGAATAAGAAAGATTTGGTAATTTGTCATCAATTTAGAGCATATGTCTACAGCCCATTCCTCGTCTACCACATGTTCTCAGACAACATCTGTTTGTTTGGACACACCGTCGCCGTCATTCATAAAATTGTGTGATTGTTCCACACCCAGTGATAGTGGAGGAAATGAGGTATTATTACACAATAATTCTACTTTATAAAGGGTAGATTACCATCAGAAACAGTTTTAAATATCCAAACCATCACACACAACATCCAAATACGCTTGAAGGATCAGATCTGTATTCTAGGACATTTGATACTTGTTTTAGTAATTCTGTTTCAACTCAACCAGAGGTCCCCAGCTCAAAATTTTATTTTAGTTTAGTTTTTATTTCGTTTTTAGTTTTTTTACTGGTGAAAGACATTAAATACCATGGATCTATATTTAATAATGCATTATTTTGTTGAGGGGGTTCAAACTGACAATTTTGGAGCCAAAGGGGTGTCAAAATATAATCTTCGAAAGGTGACAGTGTGATTATTTTATTTTTACACAGAGATAGGAAGGTCTATTACAAAAATCAGTTGACTTTAGCTGCCTTTGTTGCATTGCATGCCAATGATTGAAGTCCAAAAAATTTAAAAATAAACGTGTTTTGTTTCATTTTATGATTTCCCAAGGTTGGAGTGTCTATAACACCAGCAATATTAAAGATATCTTAATATCCTTTTAGAATATGGTTCAGAATAAACTTTTCTTTTTGTATCTGCACTTTTAAGGCCCTATATTGTTAAATCCCAGAGATATTAAGGTCTTAATGTGGCTCCATAAGTAAATTGTTAAAATCCAAAACCTGAATAAAGCTAGGCCTCACTTGGTTGTGATTTTGACGTTATTGCTTTTATGTGAACAAGTAAAGTTACATTTAAAGTTTCAACATTATTTGCACTTTAAACCTTTGTTTTGATGAACAAGACAAATTAGCTCCATACCATGTAAACTCGCCCATTGAAAATGGGTCAGATTTAACAATTTGCGAATGGGGCCACACCGAGAGACTCATATCTCTGGGAATCAACCATATTGGGCTTTTAAAACGAAGATACATAAAGGATAGTTAATTCAGAACCACAATCTAAAAGCATATTAAGAGATCTGAAACACTTCTGGAGATGAAAGCACTTCAACTATGGAAAAACAACACAAAAAATTAGTTTTTTCCCATTTTTGGACTCTCACCATTGGAAGAATTATCCAACAAAGTGTGCTGAAGTCAACTGATTTCAGTAAAGGACCTACAAATCTCTGTATACAAATAAAATAATGATGCTGCCACTGTACGATTAGAGAAGTTTAATGTTTTAGGATTTCAAGTAGTCAAAAGTGTCCAAACTGAAGAGTTACCCATGATTCAATGACTACACTGCAGTGCTGCTGCATCAGTCATATTGGATGCAGCAGTGGAATGGATGGGAGGGTCAAAGTTCAAGCCATTTGTCTCTACTTCTTTCACATTTCTGTATGCGAACACAAACAGAGGGACCGGTCAGTGTCTTTGAAGCCACCCTGGGATAAACCCGAAAGGAAATGAAGCTATCCTTCTTTAAAGAATACCTGTTTTCATTCCCAAACTCACCCCACCCCCATTCTCTAAGGAAAAGATGGAGCGTGCTTTTCAATCCATCTGCGCCCAGCTTAGTTTCAGTCTGTAACCTAGTGTCCGCTCTTGCTCGCAACAGCTTGCGATAAGCCCATTAGACAGGCGCGTTTAGTCTATATTGACTCCGACCAGCAGAGAGAAAGCAGTGTCGAGGAGATGCAAACACGCTCCCCAGGCGCGGGATTATGCCCGTGACTGATCCTTAAATGAGTTTGGTTAAAGACTCTAAAATTCATTTCAGGAGGGTTAAGAGATGCTCCATTTGCCAGGTCAGCAGCATTCATTGCTAAAGAATGAGTGTTTATCAGCCTCTCACGGCAAAAGCCACAACGTAGGATATTCCCAGCAGTCAGATTGCCTTATTCGTGTTTTATTCATGTTGCTTTATTTATGCACGGTGCACTTTAAAAAGAATTGAGTCGCAGTCACCAAAATAACAAATCCAAAATGGCTGCACAGTCTGATGTCATAGAAGAGCCTTAAAGTTTTTTTAGAAAATGATTTTTGTACTGGTGCTTGAAGGAACCCAGAAACTACTACACTGATCTAAAGAACCAATAATGTAACATCACAAAGATCAAGCTCGCGAACAACACGTCCTAGTCATATTACATAACATATTACTATTACATATAATTTAACATATTATTAATGTTAATTACACAGGGAATGTATATCAATAAATGAACATTCAACAAATTAATAAAAACAATTAATGTGTTCATTGCTGTCACATTCCCCTGTTGTCTGCCCTGTGTTCTGTGTCTCACCAGTCTATTGTTTAGAACTACATTTCCCACAATCCACCTGCCGTCATCACTGCCATTTTGTGTCATTGTTCACACCTGTTTATCATTTGTAATCATCCTGTCCTTGTGTATTTATACCCTGGTTTTTTGTTCTGTCTTTGTCAATCGTTGAATGTTGTTAGCCCGTGTGTGTGTGTCCCCTGCCTGTGTTTTCGGTGTTGTGTTTATTTCCCCATTGTGGGTTTTCCTTTGTGTTTTTTGTGTTCAAATAAAGTAAAGTTGAACTGCATTTGGAACCGCATCTCCTCGTCTGCCTTCGCTGCCTCATTCATAACAATTGCGGTAGTATTTGTTGTAGTATATATGTTGTAGTATATATGCTATTTTAATAATAATAATACAAATATTGTACAGCAATTGCTTTACAAAAATATACAGTAAATGTTCATTTAAAAAAACACAATGCAATAAATCTATTTGCCATCAAAATAGGCTTCATGCTAAATATTTTGCCAATTCTTTATCTTTTATTTCTTTTTATTTTCCTCTTTAATTTTGGGCTGAAATGTGGCCTAGACATGTTTTTTTGAGATTCACATTTATGAGATTTGTTATCGGCAAAAAGTATATATATAGTATACACAGTTCTGTGTGTGTGAATATACAGTATATATATATATATATATATATATATATATATGTACATTTATTTATATATATATGACTAACAAAATCTCAACCAACTAAAGAGTAGGGGGCGACCAAAAATCTAAATATATCAATATGTCATACATCAAGTCTTATTCATACAGTATATATATAAACACACACACACACACACACACACACACACACACACGCACACACACACACGCGCGCACACACGCGCACACACACGCGCACACACACACACACACACACACGCACACACACACACGCACACACACGCGCACACACACACACACACACACACACACACACACACACACACACACACGCACACACACACACACACACACACACACACACACACACAGTATATACTGCATAAGTGCTTGCTAGTCCCAGACAATTGTCAGCCAAAGTACTTTAATTGCTTATTATTCTAAAGGTTTTTAGACCATTACTATACGGTTGCTAAGGTGTTCTGGGGGGGTTGCTAGGTGGTTGCTAACTGGTCCAAAAAAAAGAGTACACCCTCAAGTCTCTCTGATATTCTTTTCCATACATATGGCTCGAGTCCCTACTTTAATGCAAGTTCATATCAAAGTTTGAGGAATCTTTCATGCATGCAGCACTAACAGGGAAAGTTATGTGCCAAAGTTTAATGCTTTGAGTAGAGCTTTGTTGAAATCACTAACTCCACGTTTGAGCAGTATTAATAGTGATGATCGCCCTAGCAAACACCACTAATATGAGTTTCCTGATCCTGTTTCCCCCTTTTCTCATTGCCATTTCCTGTTAATCTTCAACTGTGGCTATTAAGAAAATTGGCAAAAAGGCCCAAAAAGTGACCTTGCAGTCTTTTGGGTAATGTAAGTTTTATTAGATGCTATAAATTCTCCATAAATAGAGTCTGTGAGGGCATTGGTTGAGCAGTCTCCTCTGCTCATGTCATCATAAGTAAATATGTTCCCATAATCATCTGATTTAAAGAACGCAGCACAGATGGAGAATAAGAAAGATTTGGTCATTTATATATATATATATATATAGACAAATATACTCAAAAACCCTATACATTAAAAATGGTTCTTGATCATATTTGGTCATTAAACTTACACATATAATGGACTACATGACTAACTTTTTGACAAGAGACATGGGTTACAATACATTTAGTGGTTATAGATAACCATCAAACAACTTCTCTTTAAAACAATTTTCTGATATGTAAAGACAACCCTTCCATATTTCCATATCTATAATCCATGTCTTAGTCAGGTGTGACATGTTCAGCAAATAAATACAAAAATCCCCTCAAAATAGGATCACTGTAGTATTGTTTCATTATATGATGGAATTTGTTCCGGCATAGCAACCAGCACAGCTGAGTGCAATGGAAAAAGATTACTAATTAATAACAAGTCTCTGCACTGAATGAGAGAGATTCAGTATGAATGTGCACAAGTGATGGTACAATATCAGTAAATATCTCTCTTACTGGAAGAAATGCTCCGTTGACTCCATGGTTTCAACAACTTCTGCTCAATACTCGGCTTATTTACATTGTAAGGACATGAACACTTTGGCAATCATTAAAAGCAATTAGTGCAGTGGCTCCCCTAACATATCATATCACATCGAGTTTCAGTGAGGTGTCACACAACGATTGGCTGAACCAACAATCGTCAACAATGGCTCTAAAAACAATATTCAAGGTCAAAACAGCTTTTGAAATTAAAATGCCAATTTGTTGCATTGCTCAGAAACACACTCCTACATTTCAATGTTTACTAAAGCATCAGTGTTGATGCTGTAACAACTTTAAAACTTTTGCAGTAATGTCTTAACAAACACAACTCACCCAGCTGTTTGAAGAAAAAAAACACAAAACAAAAACAAAAATATGCAAATTGTCATATTAAGTCATTCAACCGATGACATTAACGTTTTGATCAAAATCTCTGATGCATTCTGTGAGCTTTAGGCCCAAGTGTGGTCGAACGGGGATTTTTTATTATTATTCAAGATCGCATTTGTTCTTTATTGTGAATGTTTTCTGTCTACTTCCTTAACGTCTGAAGCAGGTGTGATGCACTTGTGCCAGGTTTTCTCAGGCTTGTGTTTTATAAAGTTGACCTTATCTTCTTGTCAAGCTTGTCATGTCACCATCAGGGGACAAAAGATTGAGATTCAATCTTTGAAGTGACACTTCACCCAAATATTAAAATTATATTGTCATTCTCATATCATTAAAAAACTGTTTGGTTTTCCTTCTAACATTTCACAGAAGTCAATATATCTTGAAGAACTTTTGAGCCACTTTTTTCCATATAAAGTAAGTGGATGATATTTTAGACTCCAAAAAGTAAAAAAAAAAAAAAAAGCACTGTAGGCCTACAAGCACTTTTAAGGCCCTGGCACACTCACAGCAAAGTACTTCTTTGTTATTTGCTCAGAGCCAAAAGGAAGTTCGAAACAGCTGAGCAACGACATACTGCTTGCAAACATTCATACTATGAGGATGTATATTAATTGATGTAAAGCATTAACAATTGTGCCATTAAAATGTATTATCAATGATTACGTGTCTCATTCTATGAGTATAATTGACACAAGATCAGTGAAAGAAGCTGTTTTTAACCACTGAAAAGATAATGTGTAATTTGTAATGTTTACCTTTTACATTCATGGTGCTAATGCGCTAACACGCTATACGCAGCCATAATTTGTGCCTATTACAATCTGTTATTGTCATTTATGATGACACCGATACCACTGCAAAGATGGGTGTATAAAACAGTGTTAAGTGTCAGAATATACTGTACACAAACAATGTTGATTGGCATGTCTCACTTTGGGCAGAACAGGCTTTCGGCTACAGGTGGCACATGAGTGAATGAGCACTTACGAGTATTTGAGTAGATTCGATTACTTTTGTGTAGACTAATTAAAGAAAGAAATCACATGACATGTTCTTGGAAAAGGTCTCTATGCGAACGATCGTACAGATGTAGGTACATTTGTACCAACTCGCAATAACTCTGCATGCCAGTGTGTTCATGTAGATCTTATCTGACTAAACAGAAGTTATCGGCTTCAAAGTAGGGGGAGCTCCAGGTCACAACTACCGATGACAACGTGGACCAATGGCAGTAAGAGGGAGTTAAGTCGGGAAGAAGTTTCCCTTAAAGTTTGCCCTGGCGAGCTGTCACGATCCAACAACACGAACTCAAAAGACACCTTTTTGGTCAGATTTAGTTCTAAACAACGTCACACCCATTTTGTTCTTCGATTTGGTTGGAAGTGTGCATGGGGGCTTATAAGTATCCCGTGTACTTATACCATAGCTTCGAGTGAGAGACGAAAATTGTACCCTCTGAAACAGCTTTCAAATCTCATTCAAGTCCAACTCAGGTCTCATTACAAGATGTAATAGTAGTACGAGATGGCAAAACCGTAAGAAATCAAATTTTCCCAAAGTTTAACACCTAAATAGTCTGCACTTACATAGTGCCTTTTTAAGCCTTAACGGTATTCAAAGCACTTTACACTGTGACTCATTCACACCCACATTCATACATTCATAAGGTGCTAGCCTGCCATTGGGAGCAACTTGGGGTTCAGTGTCTTGCCCAAGGACACTTTGGCATGTGGAGTCGTGTGGGCTGAGAATCAAACCACCAACCCTGCAATTAGTGGCCGACCCGCTCTACCAACTGAGCCACAGCTGCCCCGAAGGCAAAAGAGCAAGTTTTTCTTAGTAATCGAACCCACACCATAAACCTAATAAATGGTTGGATAGGAGGCTAGCTAAAATTTGGTGTCTATATTTTATTGATTTGAAATTCTATTTGTTTATTGGATGATCTCTATGGGAATAAAAGTTGTACGTTTTCGTATAAAGCCCATTTTGTCGCAATTACATATATAAAAAAATGCTGTGTGACGATGCATCGCACAAATTTTGACGTCAATAAATCCAATTATGAATATGCAGAAGTGCAAATGAGATTTGAGCGCTAAGAATGTTCAGCGAATAATGTCATAAATGTTGGTGGGTTCCTCACGCATTCAGACGATTTTAAATATAGCACACATGTTGTATGGATTACTTTCTTCTTCTTGAAGCATGACAGCAAAAATCATTGTCCACTTTCACTGAATGGGAAAAGAGAAGAGATTTCTCCTTTTGTGTTCCAAGGAAGAAAGTCATAGAGGTTTGGGACGAGCAAAAAGCTAAATAAATACTTTTTTATTATTTCATTTTTTGGGTGAACAATTTGCTGTGAGCTATCTCAACTTAAAGCTATTATAAGTTGAGTCCGTTTTGCTCAGTCACAATACTGTGCTCAGCCCTAGTGGCAGTCAAATGAAACTTTACATTTGCCTTGGGGAACTAAGCTCTTTTCTTCTTTTGAAGCATCTGGACGTGAGCCATATACAAGTCACTTGCTCTTTTGCCTTCGGGGGAAAAAACAGACATTTGCAGTTTGCCTGTGTTGTTCTGGAAACAGGCCAGATTAGAACCATGGAGCTTTGCACCTTATAATTTTTGGTGACAAATACCCCTTTATCTTTTTATATGAAGACTCGTTGCCTGTGAATGGCAGGTGAACTGTGTCAGTTTTGAACAAGTGCATTCAGAATTTCAGTTTATATCAGGCATATAAAGCTGAAGCATTACATTCTTCATTCTTCTGCACACAGAACTAAAATACTCACCTTTTAGATAAATTTCTTTGTTTGTGCTGTTCGAAATGACACAAATAGTGGTCTACATTCAGAAATACACTACTCGTCAAAAATCTGGATGCACCGACCCTTTATGATTACTATTTCCCACATTTAACAAAGCAATAAAGTCATCAAAATGATCAGCTAATGCAAATGGAAGTATCTGAATTAATAAATGACCGAATTATGTCTTTTAGTTGAGCAAAATTTCCATTTGTTATCTAGAAATGCCTCTTGAGATGCTTTTTATACACTACTGTAGGAGATCCCATGTATGCTGGACACTTGGTGACTCCTTTTCCTTCACTATCCACTCCAGTTCATCCATTTCAAAAACTTTTAAGGTTAAAATTTCAGTTTTGTAAAAAATTCATAAGTAGACACCCTACAAAGCTAATCTCAAGTTTAAGCCTTTGGATCAAAAGCTTCTTTATATTGTAAGAAACATGCATTCAATCAAGTGTGTCTTTCTTTAATAGAATTTAACATAAAATACATTTATGGTTTAATCTTAGATGCTATACCCTTGACAGTAGGTCGATATCAATATACAAGATGAATGCAGACTTACCTGTCCAGGTAAAGACAGTGTTGCAGGTACAAGAGGGAAGGGATCTCCTGTCTCCTGTCGTTTCAGATGTGCAGGTCTGCAGATGCAGGGACTAATTATAGGCCTCTTGTTTCTCCTTCAGGCTCAACACGCTATCGAATGCGACAGTTCTATCATAAATGCAACAAACTGCAGTTGTGTTGCGCCACATTACTAACCTCAATGACTAATACTGCCAATGACAACCTTCATTGGCCTCTGTGTGTGTGTGTGTGTGTATACCTGATATGGGTGTGCACAAGACTTGAAGTTAGTGAAGGAATGCCTGCTTCACTGACTCCAGGTCTCACTTTTATACACAGGCATTATTAAGCTGTGTAAACATTGTCTCAGTGCCCCATTCCCAGCCTAAAGGCGTTTGACATGCCAGTCTGTTGTTGTGGACCACTAACCCCCCATGCAGAAGAGGAAAAAGAAAAATATTCAGATGAATTGCCTGTTGAAATGTCTGAGATTGTGTTTTTTAATCTCAAATGAAAACTATTGAAAGAAATGTGCATGATCAATAGTTTGATGACGGCCTTTCTAAACTACTCTTTGGTGTTCAGAGATGTAGATGGGGTTGTTTTATGACATTATAAATACCCAAATAGAGCATGTTATACATGCACACCAATACGCTGATAACTGCCAAAAATCTGCTTATAACTATCAAAAAAAAAAAACAACGCAAGAAAAACATGTTTACGTGAGATTTGAAATCAAGGGATTATTCTCTGCATTATATTTCAAAACACTTGCGCACATTGGATAAACCGGTAACTCTGGTAAAGGTGTTTACATGCAGCTTGAAAGAAAAAAAATATATATATTAAGAAGCAAGTTGGTTTTATATAGTCATTAAACCTAATTAGTATGCAAATGTTCAGTACTGATGTCTTGCTGTGTTCAAAGGCCTGTAACAAATCATTATGTAGGACCTAAAATTCATTTCTATATATTTTATGCGCATTTGAGTGTGTGAGAGTTGTGCTTGCGTCAATGAGCTTATAATTTGTCTACAAGCACTCAGCATGGTGCAGTGTTTGCACAGTGAAACAGACACGCCAATGCAAACCATATACGCATTTAACACAGACTTAATTAAAAATAGAAACTAAAAAGGGTGAGTGCGAAAGATTGTACGTCAGCCTGTCATTTTAAGCTATTCCTATGTCTGTGTGTGTTGCACTGTGATGAACTGGCCACCTGTCCAGGGTGTTTCCCTGCCTTCGTCCCGAAACAGCTGGGATAGGCTCCAGCAATACCCGTGACCCAGCATAGGACAAGTGGCTCTAGAAGATGGATGGATGAAGATACTTTCTCTGAAAACAAATCTTAATTTCTAATGCAATTTTGCTTCTCATGTAAATTTATTTTGATTTAAGAATGTTTATATATAGAGATTTAACTGGAAAACAAGACAGAGATACAAATTTTTTGCTAACTATATATTTTGCTGCACTATATGATTCCAGAATATTTCTTGTATTAGTGTCAAACTATTTTGAATGTTTTTCCCAGTCTACAAAGAGATGCACTGTTCAGATCAGAATTAGGAAGCATGGGGAATGTCTAGCTCCAAACAAAGGTTGACTTTACGCTCCTTCTCTGAAATTGGTGTTTGTCAAGCACACTTCCCAGAGGGGGCTAATTTGCATGGCAGTTAGAAAGACTGCACGTTTAAGATGTGCTCCTTTCAACGTCTTACTTTGAAACAGCATTCTCAAGCAATAGATAACATTTATGAACAGAAAGGTTATTGCCACAGCCAAAGGTGACTGTTTAAGATGAAGTTCATTTAAGCCATTTATCAGAATGGGAGCAGATCTCAATTGATGCTGTCAGTGGTTCATTGTGACTTTATACACATGAAATCCTTGGAGTTTGAGTTGGGTTTAATCCTTTATCCATCAGACTTTCCCATGATTGATGATGAAAACATGAGGGAATAGTGCCTTTTAGGCATGAAGTTAAAGTTTATTTATTTATCGGTACCTCCACAACAAGCCCTCGAATAGCAAGAACAAGTATTTATGAGTACACAGAAGGATGCAACCACATATTCAGAATGGGATAAAACCATACAGCCTTAATCGGTTTGAGTTCAATAGGACTAAATGTAGTACTACAATTTGAACAATCACATAATGTTGCCTCTAAAGTAGGTTAAGCAAAACCAAAATCTTGTTGCTACAGATAGGCTAAATCGATGAGTCATGGAAGATCATCTAAGGCGAAGCAACAAGGCTTCTCCTAGTAAATTAACCATATCAGTGTACCATCACTATGTACAATGAGGTAGTGGCAATATGGCACTATTGATTCAAAGTATGAATCATGTTGCTGATGGCACGCTGCATGAGTAACCTGCTCAACATTGCTTATTCTTATACGTTCATCATTTTATCCTTTGTCATTTTACTGTGTACTTCATGTTTTTCTGCTTTTCTACTGTTTCATCTGTGTGTATTATACCACGCGCAACCATTTCTGTGCAGTGAGCAACACACACACACACACACACTGTGGTTCCGGGTCTAGAGCCCCCACAGCAGGGCAATCAGGTGATGTCTTGGCGGCATACTCGCTCAGCTAAGTGACACCACTCTCCCGTTTCTGTTAGGGTTGCCAATTGACTCTTCCCACTCAGTGATGCACCCACTGAGAATCATATTGAAAGAGCCCTAATAATTGGTGATTCTATTGTAAAGAACGTGGAAATAGAGACTCCAGCCAACATTGTTAAATGCATTTTGGGTGCTCGGACATCTTACATCAAGTGCTGGCTAATGCAAAATTTAGATTTTCTAAAATTGTTATTTATGTTGGCACTAATGATGTCCGACTTCACTAGTCAGAGATCAAATTAAATCTAGTAGTTAATATACTGTAGATAGAGTTTAATTGTTGGTGACTTCAACATTCACAAAGAAAATGAAAATGACACATTGCGATTAGCATTTACTGATATTCCCAACTCTCTTGGAGTCAGACAAAATGTGACAGGACCAACTCATCACCATAATCATACGCTGGATTTAAATCTGTCATATGGAGTGGATGTTGATTCTATCGAAATTTTATAGCAGAGCGATGACATCTCAGATCATTTCCTCGTCTCTTGTTTGTTGCGATCAGCAAATGTCAATCAATCTACACCATGCTATCACTCAGGTAGTCCTTTTCATTCAACTCCTAAAGATAGCTTCACTAATAATCCTCCAGAATTGTCTCACATACTCAGTAAGACAAAAAATCTAGAAGAACTTATGAAATTACAGAAAATATAAACAGTCTTCTCTTCTCTTGATAGTGTCGATTGATAAGACAATTATAGAAAAAAGCCCTGCACCATGGTAAAATGATCACACTCATGCTCTCAAGAGAGCAGCTTGGAAAATGGAGTGCAAGTGGAAGAATGCAAAATTAGAGTTATTTTGCAGTGCATGGAAGGATAGTGCCATCTTGGTTACTGTCTTATCCTCTGTTCCCTGATGGAGGGAACGAGATGTTGTGTCGATGTAGTAACACTAGGGGTCGCTCTTGAGAGCCATGAACACCTCCCATTCTTTGAGAATAGGCCAATGAGAATTGGCGAGTGGAATTTGCATGCCACTCCCCTGGATATACAGGTATAAAAGGAGCTCGAATGCGATTCCATTCAGGTTTTGTGCTGAGGAGCCGAGACAAGGTCCGGCCATTTCAGCGGCTAGGTACAGTGTTGTGGCAAGAGGGACACAACGTCTTATTCCCTCCATCAAGGAACGGAAGTTACGACAGTAATATAAAGAATAAAGCATCGACTAAACCAGATATTCCGTCACAGCACAATAGTAATGACTTCATGAATTTCTTTACTGATAAAAATTTTAATAATCAGAAATAAAATTAAAATTATGCAATGAACTATCACAGCACCTCAGAAAACAGTGTCTCATAATTTTGCTCACAAGCAACTTCAATCCTTCACTGTCATTGTTCATGAAGATCTAACAAAACGTATAAAACAATCAAAAGCCACAACATGTATGTTAGCTCCAATACCAACTAAGTTCTTAAAAGAGGTATTGCCAGTAATCTCAGAACCTCTTCTTAATATTATTAACTCCTCGCTATCCTTAGAACATGTCACAAGAAACTTTAAAATGGCAGTTTTCAAACTGCTTATTAATAAGCTACAGCTTGATCCTAAAGAATTGGCTATTTACAGACAGATTTCAAATCTACCATTTATGTTGAGAATACTGGAAAAGGTAGTGTCCACCTAAATATGTTAATTTCTACAAAGAAATGGAATATATGAACAATTTCAGGCAGGATTTAGGCCAAATTACAGTACAGAGACTGCACTTATCAGAGTTACAAATTACTTTCTCCTATCATTTGGTCATGGCAGCATTTCTCTTCTAGTGCTTTTAGCTCTTAGTGCTGCCTTCGACACGATAGATCACAACATTCTCTTGAATAGGCTAGAGAATTGTGTTGGCATTTGTGGAGTTGCATTAGCATGGTTTAGGTCCTATTTAGCAGATCGCTACCACTTTGTATATGTAAATGAGGAATTGTCAAACCAAACAAAAGTAAAGTATGAAGTGCCACAGGAATCAGTTTTAGGACCTCTGCTTTTCTCCTTATAAATGCTTCCCCTGGGAGATATTATCAGGAATCATGGAATAAGTTTACACTGTTATGCCGATGATACCCAACTTTATATTTCTTCTAAACCTAATGAAAATTCAACATTCTCCAAATTTGTAGAGTGTATCAATCTACTCAATTCCAACAAAACAGAGTTACAAAAAATTACAGATTGGACAAAAAAAAAAGAAAACAAAAGACTAACAAAGGACAATGAATATATGTGAACTTTTGCAGTTAATCCAGGATTGACATCAAAGACATTAATCTTAAAAGTTCAGAAAAAATATTGTATTTTTATTTTTAAAAAACACTGGACCTTAACGCCTACTTAATATATACATTTAAAACCATGACTTGCACTGCACACAAATAACTAATGTTGGCATTATATTCATGTTGTCTTGCTAGAGGGGAACTGGCCCCCACAGTGAGTCTGGTTTCTCCCAAGGTTATTATTCTCCATTAACCAACATCATATGGAGTTTTGTGTTCCTCGCCACAGTCGACTTCAGCTTGCTCACTGGGGTTATAAATAAAATTATTATTTAATTTCTATACACATTTTAAAATATTTTTAATCAAACTACACAATAATCACTCTAAGAATTTATAGATATTACAGTTTGTTTTTGTTAATGCATGATTTCCTGTAAAGCTGTTTTGAAACGATGTGTGTTGTGAAAAGTGCAATAAAATTTTTTTACTTGACTTAATTAAACTTTAAAGAAGCAATGGTAATTAGACCACTATCATTGCTTCTTTAACATTTCCATCACTGGAACTTTTTTTTAATGAGATTCAAACGGTGTATTAGGGTTAGGTTAGGCTGTCCATTGGCTGTCTCCCCTCTGTACATTGAGATGTTGAGTTAAAAGTGCTGTAACAGGAATGTTAGGAATATGATTATTAAATGTACATGACTATTATACAATCGTTGTTGCAGAAACATAGTCCAAAGTCTAGTGATGGTATCAGATCGTTATATATACTGAATATATACCATACTGAACAGGTACCACTTTCATTTACCTTAAAAGTCTTAAAAAGTACATACAGCATTCCAAAAAATTGCAATTAATCATATTAGCTACATAAGGGATGTTTCAACAGCATTTACATACAATGCTTTAATAACCACAAAAAAGTTAAATTACGGGCTCTTTTCATCTGGTGCACAAAAAATGCTGGCGAACTGAAAGTATGTTCGTTTGAGGAGTTAGGATCAGTATCGGACAGAGCATCGACAAAACGTAAGAACTGTTATTCTTTATCAGTATGTGGCTAAAACACTTTATAAAGTCTATAAGATATCCTTTTAGCTAACTGTGCTAGGATGCCAAACAAAATATTTGGGCTGCCAGCCATTTGAACTTCAAGAGTGCACAACAACATTACTTACCATACCAATACACTATTACACCCATCTGTGTCAATACACATTTGTGTGTTTACCTCCCACACAAGGGAATCATCAATGAAAATGCACGTCTTAATGACATACACAATGTAGGTTTGAAGGAAATTGTGTTCTTGTGAAATATACAAATGCAAATGAGTTCCTTGTTTGCAATTGTCCTGGTCCTCGAGGCTTCAATGTCAGTATTGGATTCAGATGTTAATCTAAGTATATGAAACAAAAATTGTGAATACTAATTGTGAATTTTCACAGCTTTAGATTTGGAAGTATTTAAAGGAATTTTACTGTTTCAATACAAGCTCAATCGACAGTATTTGTGGCATTATATTGATCACAAAAATGTATTTCTACTTCTCTCACCTTTATAAAATAAATAAATAAATAAAAAAAACATAAAAAGCTAAAATCAGGGTTATAGTGAGGCCAATAATTAAATGTTAACATACTCATTGTTTCAAAACTATAGCCACAGGATGTAAATAATATGCATGTTAACATGATTTCAGTGTAATAACATCACTCACCAATTTTACAATGTTGTTGCCAAGACGACAGAACGCTGTAATCTTAAAACCGTTATTTTATCCACTTTACAGCTCAAAAACTACACAAAACGTAAGTGCTTTTATAAAATTACTAGCTTCATGTTTCTGCCTCTATACCCTTCAGACATTTGCCCAATTCACTTCCATTGTTGTAATGTGACTTCTCTGATTGGTGGATCTCTTTTCAGCATCATGGGTAGTGTAGTTCTTCATTGGGAATTCGGCAATTCAACATGGTTTTTAAAAAACGATGTTGAAATAACACTGACTTGTGGCTTCAAAGTAAAGTGGGACATTTTCTTGATGTTAAAACACTTTTTACCATCCCAGTTTAATGTGCAGGTACAACTACATAAAAACATTACTTTAGCTTAGCTTATTGGAGGTCTGTCTTTATTCACTAAAAATAAATTTCTCAATGGTGAAAATCTTAGTTTTTACCTCTGGAACCCTACTGTTGCACTTTATTGCTAAGTGTTTAAGCACAGGAAGGAAAAATGCTCAAGGCTCAGTTTAGCTCAAATCAGTGTTTTCATACAAGACCCCATTAACATCACCCTAATACCACAGAATTTGCCTGCCGCTTCAATATACACAAGTGGTTGCAGGTCTGGGGGGAAAACAGCTGTCAAACCAAGAGGAAATGCTTTGCATTTGTTTAAGGGCTTTCGACGATCGTGTGTGTTTGTCAGGTGGGTTATATTGCGATAGTGCCTAGGCAAGTTCCACAAGACCTGAGATGTGAGCAAATATTTGCTTAGATATGGACTCCTCACTACAGATCAACACATCCCAGCCCAGGTAATTAGTTTTAACAAGGGTATGTTCTTGCTGAAGGGTTATAGCATATCAGGGTTGCCTTGTGTTGTACTGGAATTCAGATAATGATAAGGACAAGATATAATTACATGGTTTTGGTCATAAAAAACACCAAAACTGTTTAGCTATATATATATATATATATCGCATAAAGCAAAAAAGTTCTAGTTCTAAATTTTAAGTTCATTTGTAATTTTAACTTTTCTAAATAGTGATTCTCATTATGGTAATAAACATTTAATCTGCATAAATACATTTTGTAAAACTTTTATTTTATATATATATATATATATATATATATATATATATATATATATATATATATATATATTCCCCATTACAGTAATAAAAGGGAAGTATGAAGGGCCAAACTACTCAAAATAAATCTTTAAGTAGTTAATTTTTTAAGTATATTTCATATATTTATAGTGATGTGCTGATAACCATAACCCTGAAAATAAAAACACAAAGCTTGTGCTTAAATGAAAAATAATGCAAACCAGTGCTCAAATGAAATTCAAGGGAAATGTATTGATTTATTTAGTGATTTAATAATTAATGATTTTACAGTGTTTTTAAGCATTATATTTTTAATTAGATATATTTATTTACATATCTAAATATTGAATGATTACACTTTTAGTCATTTGTCCCTTCATATGGGAGTGGGAGTGCTCAGTTGCCATGACAATGCAAAAAGTGTTGATGGTCCAAAATTAGACTATTTTCTTTTGAGGAAAATCTTCTTCTCTAATTTTTTTTCTTCTGATTTTGGGATGAAACATGACACTGACGTGTTCTTGACATTTTTTGTGAGATTCACCCATTGATGGAATATTCCAGGTCCAATACAACTTAAACTCAATCGACAACATTTGTGGCATATTGTTGATTACCACAAAAAATAATTAAATTCGTCCTTCCTTTAAAAAACGAAAATATTGAGGTTACAGTTAGGCACCTACAATGGAAGTGACCAGACTTTTGCTTTTATTTTTTTGTAGAAAAAGGAGGGAGAAGTCAAAATGAATATGGAGTTGATCAACATTATGCCACAAATGCTGTCGATTGAGCTTAACTTATATTGAACACAGTATATTCCTTTAAAGGTACAGCTCCCCATCTTTGTACAGATAGGTAGAACAGCTTCGTTACCAACCGTATTTGCATATCAAAAGGCTCTACAATGGGTAATTCCCAAAATGAGTGCTAGTAGGTTAGTTTATGTAGATGATGCAAGCCTAAAAATTGAAAGTCATGTTTTCATAGGCTATTTACTACCGATACATTTATGAAAGTTTAAAAAAAAGATGCAGCAAATAATAAACTGACCGAGTTGACTCTTAAAAGGAGAGTTCACCTCAAATAAATCATCTTCAACCTCATGCTCTAAGCCTGATTTTTATTTATTTTTGCTAAACACAAAAGGAAATGTTAAGCAGAGCAATGCCCATGCTGCTTATTTCCATACAATTAAAACAGCGATCAGGTGCCATCAAGCTAAAAAAAAAAGGACAAAAACACACCATAAAAGCAGTCCACAAGACTTGCATGCTAAATTTGAAAACCAAAACAATTCCTTTTGTGTTCCATGGAAGAAAGTCAAACGGAGGTGTGTTAATGATAACAATTTTCGTTTTGTGTTGAACTATTCCTTCATTTATTCACCCTCATACCATCCCGTATGTGTATGACTTTCTTTCTTCTGCTGAACACAAACTAAGATTTTTAGAAGAATATTTCAGCTCCATTCAGCTTCAGGTCATACAATGCAAGTGAATGGGTGCCAACATTTTAATGCTCCAAATATCACATAAGTCAGCATAAAAGTAATCCATACAACTCCAGAGGTTAATGTCTTTAGAAGCAATATGATAGGTGTGAGTGAGAAACAGATCAATATTTAAGTACATTTTTATTATAAATTCTCCTCCCTGCTCAGTCAATCTCCACTTTCACTTGTGTTTTTGGTGAAACACTTCCTTCATGCATACGTCCCCTACTGGGCAGGGAGAAGAATTTTTAGCAAACATTTACTTTTCTCACCCACACCTATCATTCCACTTCTGAAGATATGGATTACTTTTATGCTATGTACTTTTTGTAGTGTCAAAATTTTGGAACCCATTCACTTGCATTGTGAAGGCCCTGGTATACTTCTTAGGGTTACTTGTTAGGGTTTGATTTAGGGTTAGGGTTTGAGTTATTGACATTCGCATAATTTAATCAATTTGCGATGCAAGGGCACTCAATAACTTAATCACAGTAGTACAAATAGGACTTTAAGGCAATTAGGGTAAGGGTCAGGGTTATTATTATTCTGCACTAAAAGCATCTGGGCAGCAAAAAAACATAAGATTGCACCACCTAGTGTCTGACAGATGTGTGTTTGGGCACCTTAGTAGGAGGGAATTGGAACCATCCTGCCAAGTCTGGTGTCTCTGACTGACCACGTTGCCTTTGTGAGTATACTCTTCTGACCACGAGCGAATATGAACACGTTTGACACATGCCCACCACAACTTTTATTGTGAAACTCTTGCAGTAGAGTCAGTGCCGGAAATGCAGATGACCGCGTGCAAAGGTCTAGAAAATCTGTCCGGTGCGCTGTCTGTGTGGACTGCATTATGACTAAATGTATATCACGCATGCAGGCGTGGAGCGATCAGCAATGCGGACGTAGTAAACTTTCTTAACAAAGTAAACAAAGCAAACTTTGGCCTTTAGGACCTACAGAGCAGAGAAATTCTAAAATCTTAATTCGTATTCTGCATTAGAAAGAAAGTCATACACATGACTTACACATGAGGGTGAGTAAATGAGGAGAGAATTTTCATTTTTGGGTGAACTATTCCTTTAACAATCATATCCCTCAAATATGTAGCAGAAGACATTCAAACAAAATACTCTTTTGTTTCACTGTTAATTTAATCATACAAATGTTCAAATTGTACATACAGGAAAAGGCTTTTCATATCTTATTTTTCACTGTGCTATCATAGGACTATGCAAACTCTCATCTCAATCATACACCATGCCACGGTGCAGAAAACCCAACAGATCTAACAGAAAAAAAAAGAGAAATCAGAAAAAAAGACAATAACGCAGTAATGAATCAATCACACTTCTCACATGCATAAGCAACACAAAAAATAGAAATAAAAATCCAGAGGGTAATTATAAATTGGAAGGAGGCTATGATGTGTGCAGTGCTTGGGATGAGGACATTCAAAATGAACAGTTTAAAGACTTAAATGATAAATCTATGACATCATCCAATGAGCCGTCTATGGGCCGAGCTCTAAGTGAAGAGTCTTCATCAGTCCTTACGACAATGTAAAATGGCGACCAGCCTCAAGAGCATTTACCACTTTTATGCTTTAACTGAGTGCAACTTTTTGAAAAATAGAAGGGACTGTCCCTTAAAACACTGCATAGATTTGTCGCAATGTAAAAGTGAAGCCACACAGTAAATAAAACAAATCTGGACGCTATGTTGGTGTTGTTAATGGCAAAACCTTCCAAGTGCATAGAACTCAGGGGGAATTTGACAAAAAACGCCTGACTATTCCATTCACATGACATGATTGCACAAATCTCTTGTGCCTTGACATAATAATGTCAGTCCTTTATTTGCATTCTGCTTTAGGTTACCAGGTGATTATTTTTGAATTGCATGACCCAACTTGTCTCTTATTAAATGGACAAATAAAAAGAAAAGCATTATGGGGGACTGTTTTTTTAAAGATTTGATTCGTTTATGATCTATGAAGACTTTAATCTTTACGGTGAGTTTACGGAAAATGACCTTTCAGATATATTTAGCAAGATATAAACATCCAAGAGGCTTCCATCAATACAGAGGCACTATTTAAACCAAAATAATTCCACATTTTTTTTCACGCATTCAAATGTTTTGAAGCTTTTGAGCTCAAAATTGACAATTTCTTACATTCAGTTATTACTCAAGGGCATTCAAATTAAGAGAGTATTCTGGGTTAAATGCAAGTTAAGCTCTTTCGTCAGTATCTGTGACCACAGAAAATCATTCAGACAGTAAAACAAAAGGGTGATGAGAAATGGACTAACAATGGACATCTATGGGGCAAGCGGTTGCCCCCTTAGACTTCCATTTTAAGTTCATAACTGACAGTGCATGTGTGAGTTTTTACAAACTAAGGTACAAGTCAAAACTATTTTCTGTGTCACCAGTGTTTTTGATAGATCTTAACTTCTATTTAACAAGGAATATTCCTTTAACTGGACCAATTCCTACTCTCTCCCACATTAAAACACCCTCAGCTCAACCTTCATTTAAGACAACTACCATCTAAGGTCTATATGAATGACAGAAAATATGAATTGGGAAAATATTCCAATGATGTGCTTATGGACTCTTAGGCCAGTAAACAAGGGAACCAAAGCCACATCTCCAGCTTGCTATTATATCTGATGAATTATTATGAATGGAAACCAACATCAGCACTCAATAACTCAGAAAAGCATAAATGTAAACAAATATGAGAACAGCAACAAGATAGTGAGGGCATCTCTGACAACAGCTATCATTTGACTTGTGTGATGGCAGTACAGTTGTATATTGCAATAAAATGACGCATAATGTGCTCATGTATGCAGTACTGGTAGTTGTGGATTTCTACTGATCCAAAAGCAGATTTCAAGAACAATTTTGTAGTGGATGACAGAGAATTGGAAATCTACCAATTACACAATTAAACCTCCAAGTAGGCATGTTGACCTTTATTTACTTGAAATTGTTGAGTTTGTAAAGTCAAAGAACATTGATCTAAATTATAAAACTACTTAACAGGCATTAAATCTTTGTTGATGGCTTTTTGCGCATGGTTGAAACACTCGCACGCACACATATTTGGGTGAATCTCACGAAACCTGTCAAGACCATGTCCCAGTCACATTTCACCCTAAAATCAAAAGACACAAGAAAAAATACTTTGCATAAAGAAAATGAAGCCTACAATACTGTGAAGTATTTATAAATCATGCTAGTATTTGATGTACTGGTTTTAATTTTTAAAATAAACATGGTACGTCAGTATAATTCACTGTAAAACCATATTATATATTTAAAAAACAAAAACTCAAATATCTGGATCAAATTAGGTAGTTCAATAAAAGATAATTGTAGAAAATGTTTTAAATGTCATAAAATATTATAACAATGCAAATAATTTTATTGGTCCTCAATAGGCATCATTTTCTAAAGCAAAATATAACCGCCCCCCCTTTTATTTTCTTCATGAGATTCAAACATTCAAACATTCATCCATTCACCCACACATACCTCTGAATTTACTGCTGCAATGTGACAATATAGATCAAAAACGGTGTATTATTCATATCTCTTTAGGATTTCTAGCACTCATCTAAATCTAGCATTCACACATGCGTATCTCGGGTGTCAGTGTTGGTTGAATAGTGATTTTGGAGCCAAACAGATCTGTCCACACTTTAATGTGATGTTGTGATGCATCAGGGTGAAGGGAGGGTCACCAAGTCTTTAGAATAAATCTGTTCCTCCTCTCACTGAACCCCAGAAAAGGGCAAATGCAGCAGTTCCGATGAGCTACCAGGTGGATTCTGTTCCTTAAGACTGCCCGAATGGGAAGGGTCCATTAATGCCCTGTGGATAATGAGAAAGAGTGAGATAAAGATCTAATGTAAAAGCAAACAAAAGAAAAACTAGATTCTTTGTAACTGGATTTTGACATTTTCTGCCAAAAAATAAAAAAATCGTGATTGCCAGTGCAAAATTAGTCATCATGACGTTGGGTTGTTGTGGTGTGGTTGCCAGAGCATTGCTATGAAGTTGCTCAAGAAGTTCAGAGTTTTTTTATTTTTTCGTGTTTATTTTGCATGTTGCTACATGGTCGCTAGGGATATTGAGATGGTTGCTACCAAGTCATAAGACCTTTACATTTATACATTTGGCAGAGGCTTTTATCCAAAGCAACTTACAGTACACTTATTACAGGGACAATCCCCTCAGAGCAACCTGGATTAAGTGCCTTGCTCAAGGACACAATGGTGGTGGCTATGGGGCTCGAACCTTCAACCTTCTGATTACCAGTTTGTGCTTTAGAGACCACACAAGTATGACATTTAGGTTTCTAGAAATGGGATTTTATCAGCTGCCAGGTGAAAATCCTAAATATGACAGTTAAGAAACAAACTGCATGATTAGTCATTCATGTCTGTGGTACAAATGGTTTGGGACAAATTACACCCTTAACAAGTATGAGCAACAATAATGGTGATGCTTTACTTTGCAAGCTCCACTAACACCATCCAGTTTTACATAAATTTTAGCCCCTCAGGTTACTGTTATCTCAAATAGCCTGTAACTTAAATTAAGACCTGGAATATTTTAAGGCTACACTAGAGAGAACACATTTTTTCAACGAGTTTGCTGTCATTAATTTTTGGCAAATCAACAGTGACTCTTTTTGCTGGTTAATCACACTTCTAAATTTTTAGCTCAAATGTTTGCATGGTACTCCATCTTGTGGTGAGAGGTAATCTCTCTTACCAGCCTCTTCAACAATCACTGTAATGCTAGTTACAGACTTCACATCCCAAAGACACACAACTCAGGATGGCGTACTTCTATATAGGGCTGGGCGATATAGCTAAAAAAAAAAAATATGAATAACAATTTTTTCAACTTTTGAACAATATAGGCATTATATTATATCATATCAGCCACAATGTTAAAACCACCTGCCTAATATTGTGAAGGTCCCCCTTGTGCTGCCTGCCAAAATAGCGACCACTAATTGCTAATTTAAATATATTTAAATTAGTGGTAAACCAATACAGTTGAAGTCAGAAATTTACATACACCTTAGCTAAATACATTTAAACTCAGTTTTTAACAATTCCTGACACTTAATTGTACAAAACATTCCCTGTCTTAGGTCAGTTAGGATCACTACTTTATTTTAATAATGTGAAATGCCAGAATAATAGTGGAGAGAATTATTTATTCCAGCTTTCATTTCTCACATCACATTCCCAGTTGGTCAGAAGTTTACATTGTTAGTATTTGGTAGCATTGCCTTTAAATTATTTCACTTGTGCCAAACATTTTGGGTAACCTTCTACCAAATTCTCACAATAAGTTGCTGGAATTTTGGCCCATTCCTCCAGACAGAAATGGTGTAACTGAGTCAGGTTTGTAGGCCTCCTTGCTCGCTCATGCTTTTTCAGATCTGCCCACAAATGTACTATCGGATTTTGGTCAGGGCTTTATGATGGCCACTCCAATATCTTGACTCTGTTGTCCTTAAGCCATTTTGCCACAACTTTGGAGGAATGCTTGGGGTCATTGTCCATTTGGAAGACCTGTATGCATCCAAGCGTTAACTTTCTGGCAGCTGTTTTGAGATGTTGTTTCAATATATCCACATAATTTTCCTTCCTCATGATGCCATATATTATGTGAAGTGCACCAGTCTATCCTAAAAGCACCCCTACAACATGATGCTGCCACCCCCAATATTCATCGTTGGGATGTTGTGCCTTTTCGTCCAAACATAACGATTGTCATTATGGCCAAATAGTTCAAGTTTTGTTTCACTAGACCAGAGGACATTTCTCCAAAAAGATATTTGTCCCCATGTGCATTTGAAAACTGTAGTCTGGCTTTTTATGGTGTTTTTGGAGCAGTGGCTTCTTCCTGGCTGAGCAGCCTTTCAGGATATCTATATAGGACTCTTTTTACTGTGGATATAATACTTGTGTACATGTTTCTTCCAGTATCTTCACAAGGTCCTTTGCTGTTGTCCTAGGATTGATTTTCTGAGCAGTATGTTGTCTGCGTGGTCCCATGGTGTTTATACTTGCATACTATTGTTTGTACAGATGAGCGTGGTACCTTCATGCGTTTGTAAATTGCTCCCAAGGATAAAACAGAATTGTGGAGGCCCACACCTTTTTTTTCCTGAGGTCTTGTATGTTTTGATTTTCCGATGATGTCAAGCAAAGAGGCACTTAGTTTGAAGGTAGGCCTTAAAATACATCCACAGGTACACCTCCAATTCAGTACACCTCCTATTAGAAGCTAATTGTCTAAAGGCTTGACATCATTTTCTGAAATTTTCCAAGCTGCTTAAAGGCACATTTAACATGTATGTAAACTTCTGTCCGACTGGAATTGTGATATAGTCAATTAAAAGTGAAACAATCTGTCTGTAAACAACTGCTGTAAAAAATTACGTGTCATGCACAAAGCCGATGTCCTAAACTAATTTCCAAACCTATAGTTTGCTGATATTAAACCTATGGAGTGGTTAAAAAATGTGTTTTAATGACTTCAACCGAAGTGTATGTAAACTTCTGACTTCAACTGTATATCGCAAAGGCTGATAAATCCAATACATTTTCCTGTTTGGCCAATTTGTTTCTTGAGGGCACCGAAAATTGCCAGCTTGCATTTGAAGTAACGGAGACATTTCAAAGACCAATCACAATTCATTTTGTTGTTATGTGTCTCATTTAAACGGCCCGCAATCAGAGCCACGGCAGACGTGTTTGACCTCATAATGTTAAAGTGCTTGCCTGTTTCATTCTCCTTGTCTCTCTTCATGTTCCCTGTAACTTTTAATTGTCTTGTATAATGATAAAAAGGTAAATATCAATAAAACTAATATAATATACCGTATGCCAATATGCACATATCTCGTTTTATATAAACAAACCTCTCAAAACTTGAGCAGATCCAGCATCTTGTGTAGGGATGAAATTATTAGTCGACATTATCGAAAACGTTGATAATAAAAAATTGTCGACAAAAACGTTCTTCGTCGAAAAGTCGATTAATCTCATTTAACGTAACATGATATCACATTAAACTTGAATGATGAAATGCGAGAACAGCACTGCAGTTCGTGTCTGATTGAGGAGAGGAAGAATTACACAGACCACAGTCCAGACGCACTCTAAACTTTCCAAACAGCTTCAGGTGATGTAGATCCCAAAAAAATTGATCGCTAACATGGTTGCTGGACTACTGTGTGTACTGTTATTTCCTTCTTCCTAATATATTAAACATTTCTTCATGTGCAAATAAATGACTAAAATTTGATGACTAAACAGAAATCAGATACCGTGTCGTGTTTTTTTTTAAATACTAACTTGTAGAGGTTAAAAATGTTTGGAATTGCGTGATTGTGTGAACCTGCAGAACTTTACTTCCACAATACACATGAACCACTCTGATCATGCGAGCTCACACAGAGCAGAGCGTCACCTCACCCATTCTCCCTGAAGTGCACACAGACCATGTATTCATTGGTCACAGCCCAAAGACAGACTTTTGTAGTTAAAGTGATAGTGGATCGTGATCCGACTTTTAAAGTTCCAGAAATGTCAAGACAGTCAGCATAAACATCATCCATACGACTCCAGCGGTTAAACTAATTAGCCCTCTAAAGTGACACAATTGCTTTGAAACCATCGCTTGCGGTCATCAGCAGAATACGCATTCACGAGAGCACTGAGTTCACATGGTCCCTCGTGTGACGAATTCACGTTTTCATGTTACGGACATAATCTTAAGTTTTTCTCTCGGTTAAGACATACAAATGCACCATAGTAAAAAACATACTGATACAACTCTAAATCAAGCTTCTGTTCCTCCTACTCAGTTAAAACAGCACTGCTGTTACGGAATGTGTCCGTGTCGCACGTGCTTCAGTTCTCGCGTGAACATGCCAACGCGATTACGCATGCTGCTGACTGGAAGCGATGGTTTATAGTTAAAAAGTACTTAAACATTGATCTTTTGTGCATCAAAAGCAATTGTTTGACTAATTCATTTAACTGCTGGATGGATGGATGGATGACATTTATGCTGACTGTCAAAAGTCGGATCACCATCCACTAACATTTTAAGGACCTACTGGGCTGAGATATTTTTCTATTTTTTTGAAAGAAAAAAAAAATGTGTTCTGCTGAAGAAAGAAATTCAGACACACCAGGGATATCATGAGGGTGAGTAAATCATGAGAGAATTTACATTTTTGGGTGAAGTAACCCTTTAAGTACTGAGTGGTGGTGGCGTAGTGGGCTAAAGCACATAACTGTTTATCAGAAGGTTGCTGGTTTGATCCCCACAGCCACCACAATTGTGTCTCCTTGAGCAAGGCACTTAACTCCAGGTTGCTCCGGGGGGATTGTCTCTGTAATAAGTGCACTGTAAGTCGCTTTGGATGAATTCACATAGTGTGTAAATATTTTTCTGTCATAAACAACACATAAGCATGCGTTTTAGCATTCTGGATGATGTAGTAGAAACAAATGTTGTTTTTATTTCATATTGGCAGCAGAAATGATGTGAAGAGGTCCTTTGTTGTTTTACAGACCTTAAAGACCCTCAAATGTGAAAGCTTCAAAGAGCTGAAAAGTGAGAACGGTCATTTATCAACTTCCTTTTTAAGTGAACCTTATTTAAAAATATTTTTGGAATTACCCTAAAGCATGGATTGTGCTCCCTTTTAAGTACCCTGCAAAGTCATGATCAGCGGCAGTTAGAACACAGCTAGATGCACTGATCAGATCGAGGGGAAGGGTGCCTTCTCGTTCCAGAAAGAAGTGGTGGTGGTGTAGTGGGCTAAAGCACTAAACTGTTAAGCAGAAGGTTGGCGGTTCGATCCCCACAGCCACCACCATTGTGTCCTTGAGCAAGGCACTTAACTCCAGGTTGCTCCGGGGGGGATTGTCTCTGTAATAAGTGCTCTGTAAGTCGCTTTGGATAAAAGCGTCTGCCAAACGCATAAATGTGAATGTAAATTTTACTGGACAAAATTTTTGCAGTAAATCATGTCAAAAACAATTCTGACTGTAGATTTTAAATGCTTATATCTGCTGAAAACAAATGTTATGAAATAGGCTGGTTTAATAATGTAAGCAGTGAGCCAATACGACCTTTTTAATGTTCTAGATGGAAATTTACCGATCATAACTTTCTACTATTCTCCGGTAAAAAAAAAAAAAACACCCACTGTCAAAAGTCTGGACACACTTGATTGAATTTACATTTCTCATGATCTTAGAAATCTTTTGATTTAAAGGCTTGTGATGAAATGCTTGAAATTATCTTTGTTGACAAATATAAATAGTGCTGATGTTTAAATCTAGTAAATAGTAAAAAATATAAAATAGTATTAATAAAGGATGAGTAGGTGTACCCAAACTTTCGACCGATAGTGTACTACAATAAGCATCTGGTTGGGTCTGGAATATAATAAATGGCTATTGTATCACATGTGCACAGAATGAGGAAAGGTGTAACCAAATGCTGTGAATCATCACAATGTGCTTTTTTAAGTTAGTTGTCACAAAACACAGGGCAGGGAACAAAAAGGTGACATGTTGTTGGAAAGGGAAGGGCCTTTCTTTCATTTCATGACCTTCTATGTGAGTCTACACAGTAGTCAGCACACTGAGAGGTTTCAAATCTAGACTTCTGGCATGAAAGGAAGATTTGAGAGGGTGGTGAAAAAACTTGATGAGTGTTCAATCTAGGGTTGGGCGATGTCCCCTAAATTGGCAGTTGACGATGTTGACAGTAAAACATCGCGATGGGACGATGATATCGTCGGTGGGGTGGGGCGGGGGGATTATATAATTTCATATAATTTTCAAAAAGTATATGAAAAATTATAATTTCGTTATTTTACTAACCCAACTAATGACTCGTCGGCGCTTTATCAGTAGGTTGCACGACACGTGAAGCATTTTTTTTTTTAGCTTTCACTTAAGAAGAGTTGTGCACTTTTTATTTTAATATATCTCTTTATATAAATACTATTTTCCACTTAAAAACTATAATTTCGTTATTTTACTCACTGATGAGCAAAAGGTTGAGGCAGAAATGACCATGTACCTGCAGGAAATGGCCATTGATGGGGAAGAGGACCCGCTGACTTGGTGGAAAACGAACGACAAAAGGTTTCCGTTCATGGCAAGATTAGCACGGAAATATCTGTGCATATGTGCTACCAGTACTCCATCAGAGAGGGTCTTCAGCACAGCGGGTAGTGTAGTTACTCCAATCCAGCTTATTAAAACCAGATAAAGTGAATATGTTGGTATTTCTGGCCAGAAACATCGAAATTTAAACATGGTCTATGGTGAAAGATATTAGACTTCTTTACGCATTTTTCAGCCATCCGTTCTGTGAGCTATTCGATTTTGCATATTATTTTTTAAACGTTCATTTGTGTAGTTCATATGACCACTTTACAATATTTCAATAACATAATTTATTTTGTAGCCTGTGCTGAAGTTAATTGTGCTGCTAATTATAAGTGAAATGTTAATGCCGAGTTTCGGTCTGAGTGTTGTTCCCGATTTCTAGTTCTTTATTTGTTGTTCTTCTATGTTTTAATAAATGTGTGTTATTCATATTCACCTTGTTTCTTTCATTTGATTTGACATTATGGATTTATGGCCAAGGAAATTTTTCTTTAAATGTATTAACCAGACAAAAGTTATTTGACGTTCGCTGGTCTGGGTTTATCTTAAACTGCCGCTTCAGTGTATACAAGAGCTATGTGACAATGAGCAAGATTTTCTGAGACTCTACAACTACTAATAATTAATTAATAAAGGCTATTTTCTTGTAGCCTACAACATAAAATATTTTAATCTAAATGTACAGTGTTAAGACATGTAAAAAAAGACAAGAAGCTAACAATGTCAAGATCAATATTTGTGTAGCCTGCCTGACACGGTATTTTCACAGACTAACACGTCACGTCTCTGGCATATACTACAGTATTTAAAATAGCATATATGCATTAGTTATATTCTCAATTTAATTTACAGAGCAATCCCTGCAAAGTTTTTAGGTTAACTATAGAAGAGACTAGGATTAGTGAGTCACACTAGCAAGACTCGCAAAAGGGGGCGTGGCATCACGATGGTGGCTCTACATGATGATGTTGGTCAGCCATCACAATGGACGATGATATCGTCCATTGGCACAACCCTAGTTCAATCTTGGTTTTCTGGACTGAATCTTTTCTTTGGAAAAAAAGGCCCAATTGTTTGTATCATATTCACAAACGTGGACTGTTGAAAATTATTCTGAGACAGTGAATAGTAATAGTTCATAATTCTGAAATACAGCTCCCACCAAGGACCAAGGGATATACTGGATATTTACTACATATTGACTAGGGGTGTAACGATTCATTGATCCAATAACCAACAATTCAATGTTATCGATACAACGAGTAAATATCGGTATAATTTTTTTTTTTAAATGTACCTTTATTTAAATACTCTCATGTCGCCACGTCCGTACTCCGTACGCATTTCTGTCAGGCCTGGAGAATCGATATACGATCATATCGTGATGAAACATCCGATTTACACCCCTAGTACTGACAATGATTTTGTTGGTGAGAACAACAAGAAACATTTAAAATATTGCAATGATTTTAACAAACATTTGAGTTAGCATAAAGTTGGCTAAAGACTCATAAGATGAGTTGGCCAATACGCAGTCCCTCTTGGTCACGCGATGTTGTTTTAATTTAATTGTCTCACATTTAAACAGTCAATAGCACAAATTAAATGTAAAAGCTTGAGGGTTTGAAAGTTGAAACATTATGATTCAATCAATCAAACTGATTCGATTTGATTCCTTTGAGTCGTTGCTCAAAAATGTTCACGGATGTCCTACAGGCATTTATCATGTAGAAAAGATTTTATGTACGTAAATATGTCTGTTTACTCACATCTAATAGACATATAAAATCAAAACTTAAAACATTATTTTTGACTGAGTTTGACAGTTTTATTGCATTTGACCGTTTTAAGTCAATTCTGAGCAAATTAATATCAAGAAAAGGCTGAAAAATATTGATAAATTTCATTTTAGCTATATCTTTCGCCGTTACTCATTCCCATTCTCTTTTTTTCATGATAACCAACAGTATATCTCAAGACGCATGGTATTCAATTAAATGAAATATTCAAAACTGCATACATACCAGGCTGTAAGTCTCTACTGATAAGTTGTTTTGGAGACCATTTGGTGTAATATTTACAGAGCTGTGATTGAGTCCATTTTGATCTTGCTGAATGGAGTCCAGGGGGGCCTCCCAGGGGCCCCCAGGGTCTTTTAGATGATCCTCATTGGTGTCCTGCTTGTTCTTCTGTGGTGAGGCGAAGGGGTTGAAGTCTCCCTCCAGACTGCGGTGTGGCTGTGTGTTGAACTCCGTCTCGAAGGAGGACAGCTGCTGTGTGACGCCCAGCAGACCTCCCTCCTCCACACTCAAAATCACCCAGATCACATCTATACAACAGGGGGACTTCGGTGAGTAATGTGTCCTTCAAGTCAGCAAAGATGGTTGTAGAACTAATGGATATGTTCAGAATTTCATACTACTTTGGCAGTATGTAGTATGAAGTTTTCTTTATACATGGTATACCCTACTACTTCTGCCAAAATGTACAACATACATGGTTGATCATGTCCAATTGCATTTCCGGTGTGACGAATGAGCCAGAAGTAATGTCAACCATACATGTTAATTCTACTTAACCCGTCAGATGGAATTCAAAAATATATGATAAATTCAAAATTGCTAAATTATTCCAAAAGAATGCAAGAATTATTATTAATTTTTTTTACAATAAGTGGATGACACTTGATGAATTAAACTTGCAACATAATGAGATCAAGTCACAACACTGTAGCATACTACTGTTTGAAAATGTTTATCGATGAATACTCTTTCAAATCCAATTGTTTTTATACAGTGCTAGGCAATAAACAATATACACTCACAGTATGCAGAGAGTTAGTATTACATTTTGACCATGACCTAGTCAGCTATGAATTAGTATGCAAATCTTTCTATTCAAATTAATGGGACAATTTACTCACCAAGTAGTTTTAGGTACAATTTAAATAGCCATTCGTGTAGAAGGCCCATTGACTGTTGTTTTTATCATTAGCGCCTCACCTCCGTAGAAGAGTCCGGTGGCTGTACACATTCTCCACTGGCCCTGATACATCCCTGGTACTGCTGGACTGCGCATCTGCACGCTCACATCCGAGATCTCTTGAGGATCCAGAGACCGCACCATCACCATGTTCACATGACCAAACTGATCCCCACCAACATACTTCAGACATACACCTGGCGGCCACGAATCTGTACCTGTAATGCATACAGATTAAAAAAACATCAAAGTTTGACAGAGCAGAGCATAGTTTAAATACAGGGCAGTGATGTGTCACTTCCCCATATTTTGACAATATTCTCAAAATCTGTATTAATTTTGCCTCTTAATATAACACTGTTTAGGCAAAACTATATTACAAATACAGCACAGCCTCTCATACCTTTTACTTAGTTAAACTTCAGCCTTTGATGACACCTAGAAAACACACACCTGTGTTTTGTATCCTCCATGTCTTTGTGAACTGCGTGTTAGGAGGAACTGACTCCCCTTCTCCAATCGTCACATCTTCCACAAAAGACATCGACGGTGTGTTGATGTTTGGACTCTCGAAGTCATAATATGCACCAATAGCTGCTTGAAGGTTCCTGATAAGACAGACAGATCAACAAGAAAGGTTTCATGGCACTGAATTATCAAGAGCATGGTGTCAAGACCGTAGCAGGAATATGGTAATCATTCAGTGCCATGGCATTTCTCAAAGTATCAAGGTTTATGGTCATGTTACATGGCATGCAATTACCATCTCATACCATCACTTTACCATGGTACCACTGTCACAGCAATGGCGTAGATTTGGCTTGAATATTGGGGGGGGTTGAAGCATGAAGGGGGGGTGTTACATGCTTGTTTTGATTATTGGTTACCCCGTGGAATCTATGCCCCTTCTTCACAGTACTTTTTTTTTGTAAGGCTGGATGCACATTTGGTTTTCAAAAATTTCTTATGGAATTTAATTATGTAACTATTTTTAGCAGGTTTGTACACGTCTCATTTGCCATTATTAAGGGACAAACTTGCGTTGACCTGGTGTGAGATACAAGTACACTCGTGCATTACGTAACTTTGAGCAAAAACTTTACAACAACCTCCCCTTGTCAGTAAACACACCGGTTAGGCAAACAAACAAAGTCATTTTTCTTACAATCTAAACACTTGAAAATATTGCTAGTTAATAATAAAACTGACATCTCACTAGCATTAAAAAAAAATACAGAATACGTTAGTTGAGTCGTGACTGAGCAACATTAGACAAAGTCCGTGTCTCAAAACATAATTAACTCTCTACCTAGACAGCATTTTTGGGCATAGTAAGCGCTTTTGAAACAGCATAATTCAAGCAACCAGTATTTTTGGGGTCTCAATGACGCGTTCCAAGTCAGCAGAATAGCAATAAGATGCTCAAAAATGTTGCTCAGGGAGCTCACTAGGTTTTGAGACACAGCCAACGTAGTAGCTAGCAGCTTTTACGGACAAGCTACATGGTTGCCAATTGATATAAATAAAACAAAATATGTGATTTGTGACATATTTTATCAGAACGTTTTAAAATGGCTCACTAATCTAAAACATGGCTTTTATAACCTTTTTATAGTTTTATAATAATTAATCGAAACGCGCACATTTGCTGGCTATAGAAACATACAGCTAGCTGTTAGCTTGTTGTCTCTTTCGCTTCAGATCCGTTTAAACTCAACATAACTCACGACAGCAGTCATTTCAATGCTATATTTGACATTTAAGTGATTCAAATTAAGAAAGCCGCAGCAGTAAACTCTATATGTTGACAAAAGACCCAGCACTCCCACTAGGCCGCAGTCCAATCCCCAGACTCACCAGTTGGTCATGTCCAGAAAGAAGGCGCAGCCAGCCGGGTTGAGCTGAAAGCCCAGCAGCCTCTGGAACTCCGAAATGAGAACATCTTTATCCGTGGTGCCCATGCAGCTGAATTTTTGCATGAGCTCCGGATCCAGATCTATGTCCATGCCCTCCATGAGCACGCGGCTGTCCCGGGGCAGGAACGGGGGATAAGTTTTAATTGAGTCCGAGGCCTTCTCCAGTCATAACAAGCGACCCGACAACAAGCTCAGTACGCATGGCTGCGGGCGGGTGGGGCGGGGCATGACGTCACTTGCGACGTCACTGTGGTGCGGAGCGACGTCAGCTGTTGCTATTCGAATGTGTCTTCAGTGTACAATAATCCTTTTACAATAGTAGTAAAGTATTTACATCCCTTACAAAAACGTATTGTGGTAGCACTATGGTATATAGTTATGGTAGATGTAACACACACACACACACACACACACACACACACACACACACACACACAAATTATTTCATCCACTTAGTGTCGTGTTTTCCAATAAAATACCTAAGCATCCTTTAAACATGGTAAACTTGCCCTGAGAAGTAAAACTGCATATGTTTTATACATAGATAACTTATCTTCAGTGTATAGTCTCATTCATTTTTACAATACTAGGGAAGGTTTATGTGAAAACTAGACAAAGATACTAATTAAGACTTTTGCAGTGTTGACTGTCAAAATACTTTCCATATTTTCAGTTTTCTTAAAAAAAAAAAAAAAAAAAAAGATGTGTTGTTTGTAAATGCAATACCAAGCCTGTTCACGGGTAGTTTCTACCCTAGTCATTAGATGGCTTTCCACTTGTTCTATACAGTGGTGGACTGGCCATCAGGAGCACCGGGAGTTTTCCCAGTGGATCGCTGGGTAATTTGGGCCAGCCCATTGCTAGGCAATTACCAGCCCATCCTACAGGCGAAATAGGCAGATGCCCTGGGCTCCATCATGCCCGCATCAGTTACAGAGTGAACACTCAATGAACTTCGTAAGGTAAAGCCGAGACAATGACTTATATTTTTTAATTTCTTGCACATTGTAGTGCATTTCTGTTTGAGTGCATTATTTCTGTACCTCCTGTGGATTTTGACATACAAATCACAATGATGGTGACAACCAAAGACAACATATGAAGCATGACATGGGGGTCTGGGTAGCTCAGTGGTAAAGACGAAAAGTTATGGTGTTGTGTGTTGCAGGCTTGGTTTGGTGGGCCGCTCTGGGCCAGAAGTCCAGGGACACTTTTTAGTCCCAGTCCGCCCCTGGTTCAACATGTATGATAATGGTCAAATGCATTTCGTACACTCTGTTCAATACAACCTATTCAATAAGCTGCATCACCTGGCAGCTTAGGAACTAGGAACGTTGTCCACAACACCAAACATTCACTGAGGCTGACCCCACAACAAACCTCATGTAACGTGAAAAGCCAGACCTACAGGCCTGTGTGAGAGCTTCAGTAACCTGATTAGCCAGGCTGTCACTAGTAATAAGGCCAGGTCTGTGATCCAGGGTACAAGACCAAAGCATCGCTGTGTCAGCTAGAGTGAGATGACAAAGAAGTCTGGGAGAACTAACCACAACAGGAGACACAAAGAAGTAAGTTCCTTAAGATGCATGCATGTGTGTTTGCTTACGATAATCAACATTTCAAATTCAGGTTTAGAGATGGCGGTCAGGGCTAATGTAGACACTGCATTGCTGTGTACAGCGTGCAACAGACTTTTGTACAAAAATATGCAACATTGTAATATCTTTGAGATGGACATTTGGATTAAGTTTGTAATGGTTCTGAATAGCCAAATATAGAGTTCTATGACTTATAGCAATAGCAGAACCCTTTTTGGTGCTTATTGCACAAACCTTTTTTGTTGTTTGATATATACAATTGGATTAAAGGACCTTAAACTCCAACACAAAGAACCATTCCAGCATTAAATTATTTTTTAGATCAGAGGCAGAATGTTCTCAGTCACCATTCTAGTTCATTGTGTTTTTTTCCCCCATAAAATGAAAATGAATGGTGACTGAGGCTGTCATTTTGTCTGTTTACACTGGTTTGGAACACATGAGGGTGAGTAAATGATGACAGAATTTTTTTAGTGTGAACCCTTTATTTTATTTTGTTTTATTTTATTATAAACCTAATTAAAATCCTTTCTAGGGGCATTATTTTTACACCTATCACTGTTATTTAAGACAGAATTTGTATTTGTGGGTGAAATATCCCTTTAAATTAAATTATAAATCAAATGTAATTTAATTTGGTTGAAATATACCATTAAGTGTATTTATTTATTTATTTCAAACCTTATTAAAACCTTTATATAATCATCCTTTTAACACCTATTACTTTCATTTCAGACAGGGAGAGTAAAGAATGACTTTCATTTTTGGGTGTAATATCCCTTTAAATATTTCATTTAATTTGGTTGAAATATACCTTTAAGTTTATTTGATTTATTTTAATTTAGTTCACTTTAGTTTTTAACAACCTTTAAAGAATCCTCCTTGAAACCCTTTTGTTATTTCAGGCAGTATTTTGCACATTTTAGAGCATGCTACTTGAATACAATCTGGCCCCATTCACTAGTGTTAGGGCTGTTTTAAAGTGCTATTTAGTGAACATCACAGAAATGGGGCATGTATATCAGAGAGCGTGAGTGAAACAGACAGGGAGGGAAGGGAAGGAAATGATCTCTATAAACCCTGTGGAGTTTCTTGGCAAGGGGAGGAACACAAACTGGGGGTGGACTCCTGTGACAATGACTAGGCACCCTCACATTACTTAGTTCTAAAACACTATATTACCACGAGTGCATTAAACAGTGGTTAAAACTGCTGTAGATCAGGACAGAGCCTCTAAGTTTGAGATTAATTCCATGGAAAATACAGGCTTACACTAACTGATACCAGGTGGACTAACTGTCTGGTGAATGCAGGTAAGAGGATTTGGTTCACAGAAGAGTCCAGAAACCAGACAGAAACCTGGAGCATTAACCCAGGAATGTCCAATCCTGCCGCAGACGCCCCATCGGGCCATTGCATCCAGTTTAAGAGTGAAGCATCAACCCAAGCTTGGACGAAGACACCAGGGCATCTGAAGCTGACGTGCAACCTCTCAAAATCCGAATCTGACCTGATGGCTTCCTCTAATTGTGAGGAAGACGGGCCTCTAGGTGACCGAAGCGAATCCCTTTCCAACTGTGCAGCTGAAGGGAAGGAAATGGAGCAGATGCCCTCATTTGCATCCGAATGGGACGAGGTAAGATCTGACAAACTAACAGGGCAGAGTATGAATGGAATGAGGGTTCTTGGGGGAGGGTTTCCAAATCTAAACACCCTTTTCACACCCAAATAAGGAATATTGAATGTGAATGCTATACTGGTCTATTTTATTTTTATGTTTTTTTTCGTTTTGTTAAACCAAGCAAAACTGCAGCTCTTTGCCAGTGGATGCATTACAGGAGCGGAGACTCATTTTGTTCCATTTTAGTTTAAGTGATTTCACTGACTTGATTAACTTGACATCGAAGCAGTGATGATTTCAGGATTTTTCTGTGGCTGCCTCATTTGAATCAAGAGCATATATCATATAAAAATGATTTCCTTAGCCAAACACTTGAACTATAAATGTCAGTTGATCACTATTCATCAGGTCCAAAACATAGACAGCTGCCTTCTGTGGCAGGCAGCATCCTAACCAACATGGAGTTTTCTGATCATCAGAACGCTACATGGCTACTTTTGAATGGCCATCAATGGAGAAAAAGCTGAAAATTGCTGTTTGGCTGGATTTACACAAATGTCATGCGGCAAGGTGCACAATCTTCTTCCGGAAGCACTAAGTAGCTACAAGATTTGCAAATGTTTTCTAGGTTAGTAGCATCAAGTCTTGGTGTTTTGTTTTGAAGCACTAAGTAAACTAGATGTCTATGAGCAGAACTGTGTGTTCTGCTTTGTCTCTGAAATTATCTGTACAATTCACAAAAGTCTACAGCAGGGGTGCTCCCAATTCTATAGAACGAGATCTAATTTTTCACAATGTTATTATAGATCTACCATACACAATATAGAGTCGGAGTGAAATCTGAGGATTCTCTATGCCTGTTTTAAAACCACAACAAATAACAACACTTAGTTTATTAATTATGGAAACATTGTTTCAAGTTCTCTAGTAATTATCCAAGACAAGTCAACAGTCTGTAATTGTGAACAAAGAACAAATGTAATAAAATAAAAGCAATATATAGAAACAAATGAAAATCAGTTATAGTATAGTTTTAACTGTTCATGAGATGGATAGCCTGAGGGAAAATACTGTTCCTGTGCCTGACGGTTCTGGTGCTCAGAGCTCTGTAGTCCCGGCCAGAAGGCAACAGTTCAAAAATTAAGTGGGTTGGGTGAGTGGGGTCCAGAGTGATTTTATCAGCCCATTCCCTCACTCCCGATGTGTATAGTTCTTAAACGGAGGGCAGAGGGCAACCAATAATTTGCTCAGCGGTTAGAATTGTCCTTTGTAGTCTTCTGGTGTCAGATTTCATGGCTGAACCAAACCAGACAGTTGCTGAAGTACAGAGGACAGACTCTATTGGGGCTTTTCCACTGCATAGTACAGCTCGACTCTACTCTACTCGACTCTGCTCGCTTTTTTGGGGTTTTCCACTGTGGATAGTACCTGGTACCTGATACTTTTTTTAGTACCACCTCGGTCGAGGTTCCAAGCGAGCCAAGCCAATACTAAATGTGACGTCAAAATCCTGCAGATCACTGATTGTTCAGGGAGAATCGTCACTACCAGCATCACTGGATGTCTGACACGCGACATCAACCCGCTAGTTTTAAAGTTAGTTACAGCGATAGCAGTATCGTTTGTTCACGCGACTTTCGAATTGAGTAAAAAAAAACAGCTGTGTGCAAAACCACGCCATGGTCAATAAACGAGGTGCAGACGGTCCACTCGTTAGTGATGAGCGAAACGAAAAATCTCTGAGGAAGTGTCTCAGCTGTTGGTCGCACACGGCTTCCACCGGACCTACCAACAGTGTAGGGAAAAGTTCCAAAAACGTAAAAGTAACTACAGAACCATCAAGGAAAAGTGGAAGTGGTTCGACCAAATGGACGCTATCTAAACCGGCGAGCAATGGGAGGGAGAGTGCCCTGTACTGGCGTTGATCCACGATGGAGGATGGTACGTTTTGTTATGTTAACTCTATACTCTGCTTGAAAGCTTCACTTTTATTTAGTTGACCAACTACTGGAAGCTTGCTTCTAAATCAACAGGCCAATTTAACTGTTACACTTGTGTGAAATCACCATGCAACAACTGCTTTATTCAGCACAATGAGCTAGTAGCTAACAGCTAGCGGTTGTGGTATTGTTTTGGTCAGTTTGTGTCGTGTTTAAAATGATGTCACAGCAGTAGACAATCAGCCTTTAATTCCACCCACGCTGAGGAGGCACTAAACTGCAGTGGAAATGCAAGCTCAGAAAAGTAAAGCGAGTAGAGTTGAGGCGAGTCAAACTGTAATGTGCAGTGGAAAATTGCCAAATGGCTCCTGAATAGAACTGTATCAGCAGCGCCTGTGGCAGGTTGAACTTCCTCAACTGGTGAAGGAAGTACAACCTCTACTGGGCCTTTGTCACAATGGAGTCAATGCGGGTCTTTCAATTCAGGTCCTGTGAGATGGTAGTGCCCAGGAACCTGAATGACTCCACTGTTGCCACAGTGCTGTTCAGAATGGTGAGCGGGGTCAATGTTGGGTTGTTCCTCCTTAAGTCCACAATTATCTCCACTGTTTTGAGTATGCCAATCTCAAGGTTGTTTTGACAGCACCAGTGAGCCAGCCGTTCAGCCTCCCTTCTATATGCAGACTCATCGTCATCTCGGATGAGGCTGATGACTGTAGTGTCGTCTGCAAACTTCAGGAGCTTGACAGAGGGATCCTGGGTGGTGTAGTCATTGGTATACATGGAGAAGAGTAGTGGGGAGAGCACACATTCCTGTGGGGCACCAGTGCTGATCGTACATGTGCTGGAGGTGAATTTCCCCAGTCTCACTAGCTGCTGCCTGTCTGTCAGAAAGCTGGTGATCCACGGACAGATAGATGTGGGAACAGAGAGTTGGTTTAATTTAGTCTGGAGTATAGCTGGGATGATGGTGTTGAAAGCCGAACTGAAGTCCACAAAAAGGATCCTTGCGTTTGCGTATGTCCCTGGTCTGTCCAGATGTTGCAGGATATGATGCAATCCCATGTTGACTGCATCATCCACACACCTGTTTGCTCTGTTAGCAAATTGAAGGGGATCTAGAAAGGGTCCAGTGATGGACCCAACACCAACACCAGTTTCTCAAATGACAACAGACTTCAGAGCGACGGGTCTGTAGTCATTAAGTTGCTGCAAATCTGCTTGTTTGTCCCACCATTAACGTTCACTTTAGACACTTTTGGCGGAATTTTGAAGTGTATTTGATCGTAACACTTTTCTGTTTATTTACATAAATGTACAAAAATAAGGAACCTACAGAGTTTTGCGACCGAAGCTTAATTGATCCTTCACTAAACTCGGCAGGGCAACAGTTGCCAAGACAGGATTGGTTAGAAGTGCTTTAAAGGGTCAATGATATGTCTTATGATATAATTAAGCAAACTCTTATCAACTTCTACATGCCAACTGAATAAAATAAGGCAAAAATAAACATTTCACACAGTGTTTTGTGAGAGATATGATTGAGTCAAACACTAAAAGTGGTTGTTCTGTATATGTATTATTGTATTAGTCATAATAATAAAGTCTTAATTAACATTATGTTTATTTAACATATTGAGATATTAGTATTAAGTAAATTGTAGCATTTTGGTTACATTGTTTTGGGATTTCTCATACCTTCTTTATATAACATCCATCCCTTGCGCACTTTTGGCCTCTAGTGTGTGAGGCTTTTCAGACAGATAAACAGCAGCACAGGGCAGGGAAGTACAGAACAGCACCATGAGCGAGAGTGTTAACCGCTAGGACGGTTTATATTATAACAAGACGGGCAAACAGTTACGGAATTTAATGCTGGAGCACAATTCCGCACTGATGTGGATTGACAGAAGTGGAGAGCCCGTCTGTGTGCACGATGGTGCGAGGAACAGGACGGCGGGAAAAAAAATTATGTTCAGTGAAATGTCAAAAGATGATCGCAATGTATGTAATTGTAACTATATCAGATATTATTAATAAAATACGGGAACTCGTTACGTGGGAATTTTTTGCCCCCATATTTTGAATTTTTCTTAAAAAAAAATTTGGCCCTGTTAATTTCCGACACTATTGGTGTAGAAATATCTTTCTAAGCTATTTAAAAAGTTTGTTTTAGACATATATTAGCAAGTAAACAAGATACCCCCACATATGTTAAACTACATTGTGTTAATGTTTGACACAGTTAAAACTTTGCCAACCTTAAAAACAAGTGAAGTTTGATCAGTGCTTAAGTGTTCAGACGGTTCCCTCGTACCTGAATGAACGGCACCTTTCCAGAATAAAATGAAATATGCAGAAAATCACTGTATTACAGTTCTTCACAAATATTCAGAAATATTATGTATTTTTTTTGTACTTTGTAATTGTGATGAAAAGTAACTGTAGTGAAGTTGAATACTTACTTTTTAATCAACTCAAGTAAAAGTAAAAGTACTATTATTTATTTTAAAAAAGTTGAAAAATTTGAAAAATGTACCCAAGTACTGTAACGAGAGTAGATGTAATTAGTTACTTTCCACCTCTGGTTGGAGGCTGAACCATCTGTTTGTGCGATCAGCAGCAGATGGGGGACGTATTCGGAAAGCAGTTTGAAAACAATGTCTATTTTTGCAATTCCATTCCGGTGGTGCAGAGATGTCACACTTCAGCTTTAGACGCATTAGTGCACATGGACAGAATAAGCTGCAATGTGGATCAGTCGTTTTGCAGATAGTCAATATTCTGGCTATATGCAAAACTTCTAGCTGATTTTCCAATGATTTTCAGATGTTAGCTTCATTAATATAATCACTTGCCAGAGAGAAGGAGACAGATCGCCCATTAGCACCTCTCAGCAGGAGGTATTAATCACTTGACTGTCTGGACTCCCAGCTGATTTAATGCTTTGAAACACTGAAAATACATATACAGCTTGCTTGAAATTATCACTGGCTGTGGGTGGAGTGGGAACACGCCACGAAGGCAGTGACCAATGAATGCAGTTCATGTATAAAGTGTTTTTTTAGCTAATTTTTCTGTCATTTAGTGTGACACCTTCACTCCGTTTTAATTGGTAAATGTGACAGGCTCACTGTCTAGGAGGGCAAGATTAGCGAAAACAGTCATTAAGTGTGAACCTCCCACCCAATTCGAGTTGTTCTGGGTCTGCTAGTGTAAAGCCAGCTTAACAAAACATCATAGTGTGCTTTGTTTTTAAATGAACGTTTCTTGCCACTGGTTGTGGAATAGGAATTATAGCAGTGGGTAAGGTTGAAGAGAGAGGTAGGAAGAGCTTGACAGTATTTGCGCCAGTGGCTGAAGGCTGAACGCTTGGCTAGACCCATCAGTCCTTCTGCTGCTCTACGCTGGCTGCAGCACATGGGGCTAATTGAGCCTGAACTGTCACTCCGCATCTTCTCTGTAAGCTTCCCAGGGGTCAGCCCACGCTGCACACACAACAGCTCCCCTCCCCGTGCGTGAGAGCTTTAGTCATAACCAGAATGGTTGCTGCGGCTGCCTTCACACCTCATGATGTTTTATCAGCATTTTGTAGTGATGTGACGTTTGATACCAAAGCTTCAAAGCTTGTGGAAAAAACAACAACAACATATATCACATTGAAGCGCTTATCGGAGCTTAAAGGAATATTCCGGGTTCAATACAAGTTAAAGGGATAGTTCACCCAAAAATAACATTCTCTCATTATATACTCACCCCTATGATATCCCAGGTGTGTATGACTTTCTTTCTTCAGCAGAACACATTTAAATAAAAATAGAAAAATATCTCAGCTCAGTAGGTCCTTAAAATGCAAAAAAAAGCTCCAAAAATCACAGACATTCAGCATAAACATCATCCACACGACACCAGCGTTTAAATGAATTAGTCTTTAGTGGCTTTTGGTGTGAAAAAGATGAATATTAAAGGTTTAGTTCACCCAAAATGAAACATTATCCCATAATTTACTCACCCTCAAGCCATCCTTGGTGTATATGACTTTCTTCCTTCAGCCAAACACAATCAGAGTTATATTAAAAAAACTATCCTGGCTCTATCCAATCTTTATAATGGGAGTGAATGGTACCTTAGATTTTGAAGCCCAAAAAAGTGCATTCATCAATCAATAAAGTAATCTAGGGGTTTTGAAAGGCCTTCTGAAGTGAAACGATGTGTTTTTGTGTGAAAAATACAAAAAACTAATTTCTAACTTTATAAACTATAATCTCTGGCTTCTGGTAACAGCCGTCCGCAGGTTCACAAGAGAGTCGAGTTCCAGCGTATGACGTAGGCGTAGCGTAAGCGCCTGTGAGAAATGACGAATGCAGAAGCGCAGAGGATAAAGCAAAACAAAATGCCGGTCACGAATAAGAAGACAACAACAAGGATTTTTAAAGAAAAATGTCAGAGGATTTCGATTTAAGAGAAGAGGAGATTTAGTTTTTTGCCCAGCCCTATTTGTTTGAACCGGAGTACACCGACCAGGAACACCGGGAGATGGAGGAGGCTGCAGCAGCGGCACAAACACAAGGATCTGGTAGACGGAGAGTTCGGGAGACGTGGTGGTGCTCATGCAGGAAATGTGAGGTAATGCCAACAGAGGCTGAGAGTGTTTGCTGCCATGAATGGACGACTGGAATGACTGGATAGATGCACGAAAGCACCATTTTAAGACTAATATAATACTACAGTATAGCTAAAAAAAATGCCATTTACTTTGCTGTAAATAACGTGCGCTTCTCAGTTACCGGAAGCCAGTTATTATAGTTTATAAAGTTATAAATATGGATATTTTTCTTACAAAAACACATTGCTTCGCTTCAGAAGGCCTTTATTAACCCTCTGGAGCCGTATGGATTACTTTTTTATTTATGGATGAGCTTTTTTAGGCTTCAAAATCTAAGGTACCATTCACTCCCATTATAAAGCTTGGAAGAGCCAGAATATTTTTTAATATAAGTCCGATTGTGTTTGGCTGAAAGAAGAAAGTCATATACAACTAGGATGGCTTGAGGGTGAGTAAATTATGGTATAATTTTCATTTATGGGTGAACTAACCCTTTTTAAGTACTTTTTAGCTAAAAATGCTTTATTTTTTTGACCAGCAGGTGGCAGTAATTTGAACAGTCTATACATTTGTAATGAAACCCCCATTCCTTCACAAAGCTTAATTTTCCCACCACTAGCAGTTTGTGTTTGGGAAAATTACACACTTGTTGATTAAATCATTGATCATGCTTATTCTAACCATCGCCTGTTACTTTTGTGAAGATATCTCGCAGGCAATTTTTGAGACAAATGTGTTCATCTTTTTGGTGATATGGCCACTCAAGACTATCTGTTACATTGATTTTACCTTGGTTACAGGAATGTTCCAGGTTTAAAGCAATTTAAAATCAATTAAATGCATTGGTTTAGACTCCTCCCTCATCTATTTAATAGAAGCAAAAATCACGGTTACAGTAAGCCACTTACAAAGTAATTAAATGGGGCCAGTCGATAAACATTTATTGTATACAATTATACAATTGTATACAAGACGTAAATATATGACGTTACATTGTCATGACAATAAAGTTGCAATATTGGGTATTACCTTTCACAGGTAAGGTTTGTTAGTGATTTTATCACACTAAACATTATGTTAACATATATAATGTTTATGTCTTGTGACTGTACTTTTGAAAAAGTATGTATTGGTTTATGAACTGACCCCATTCACTTTCATTGTATGTGCCTCACAGTAACCAGCATTTGTTTTTTAAATAACAGAGGGACACGTCTAAATAATATTTATGGTAATCAACATTATGCAGCAAATGATGTTGATTGAGCTTAACTTGCATTGAGCTTGGTACATTCCTTTTAAGGGGTGTTGTTGGTGTCCAAAATCCCCTTAACCTCAGTAAAATTAATGTAATGTAAGTATAACATATAAAATAATCACACACACACACACACACACACACACACACACACACACACACACACACACACACACACACACACACACACACATGTTGTGTTTCCATGTTTTATGGGGACTTTCCATAGACATAATGGTTTTTATACTGTACAAACTTTATATTCTATCCCCTAAACCTAACCCTACCCCTAAACCTAAACCTCACAGAAAACTTTCTGCATTTTTACATTTTCAGAAAACATAATTTAGTATGATTTATAAGCTGTTTTCCTCATGGGGACCGACAAAATGTCCCCACAAGGTCAAAAATTTTGGGTTTTACTATCCTTATGGGGACATTTAGTCCCCACAAAGTGATAAATACACGCACACACACACACACACACACACACACACAAAGGTATTTTGCCAAGTAGTTTAGTAACATGCCTTTTGGTTAAACCATTTATAACCCAGATAAAGGAAAGCTTTTCAAGGTGTTAATATGACCGCATTTGTTGTCAGATTATTAAGCAGAACTGGTGTAAGACTGTGCATGCAAACAAGCTCATTGTTTTCAGCTACTATTGTAGGCAATGCAGGCTTTCTAAAATCTTACCAAAAGTTAATGCAGCAATTCAGTGCCTGTGAACATTAACGTAAAAAGTTACATCAGTAATAGCAAATAATGACAGTTTAGAAAACGAAATGTTGCCATTGGGATACGTCAAGATGATGCTCCCGATGCGGCTGTCACAATTATGAATTAATTGACGATTAATTGTCTGTTTTAGGGCTATGATGATTAATTGTTTCTCTTAGGTCTTTCACGATTAACTCTCATATAAATTGTCTTATGTCAATATAGGTGCTTCATTCACCTTAAAGGGACAGTTCACCAAAAAAATTCTCTCATCATTTACTCACCCTCATGCCATCCCAGATGTGTATGACTTTCTTTCTTTAGTAGAACACAAACAAAGATATTTAGGAGAATATCGCAGCTCTGTAGGTCCATACAATGCGAGTGAATGGTGATCAGACATTTGTAGCTCCAAAAATTGAAGTCCTTTATTACTCTAAATCTCCACTTTCACTTTTAATCTTTTTATCTGAAAGTCGCATCTGAAAGTAAAAGTGAAAGTGGAGATTTAGAGTAAAAAAAGGACTTCGATTTTGATCTGTTTCTCACCCACACTTATTCTATTACTTCTGACCATAGACTGTAAAAAAAGATGGACGACGCCCCTTCGCTCTTTTCCATTGGTGAGAACTGAAGCTTCCAGTATCCCGATATGGTGCTGACATCTTGGGACTTGAATCTGCTCAGTTGCGATTTCGGGACCAAACCTGCGCAGTAGTGAGCAGGAAGTAAAGCTGCCAAATCAAGGCCCCGCCCTCACTCTTGCTGAATCAATCGCAAGGACACGACCCTGCACTTTTGACTTTTGACTTATCACGGTGTGAAATGATTAATTATAGAAATTTAGATATTAAATTTAAAGCTCCAATCTCCTCAGTCCTCTGAAGATCCTGAAAAAAGTCAGTTGGTGCTTCAGTGACTACTTCGCTCAGAGAACCTGTCAATCACAGCTGTCAATCATGATGTCACAGCACCGTTTTTATAGCATCAAATAACTACAAACAAACTTATTTTGAAAACAAACACTTGAAATTACATCAACGTGATAGAAACTACAGTAAATGACAGAAACTATCTTTTAAAAAAAAGATTTGTGAAGTGTAATTTAATTGTTTAGTTGGTCTCGCGTCCCGTTGAATAACATGGGGAGGTGGGGTTTATGACCTATACTAGGACCAGTCACCGGGGGGCGATCGAGACATTTGGCTTCACTTTTGAGGGCTTGTGCGGCACACTTGCTTCTGACGATATGGATTAAAACACTGGAGTCTTATTGATTACGTCTATGTTTCCTTTATGTGATTTTTGGAGCTACAAATGTCTGCTCACCATTCACTTGCATTGTAAGGACCTACAGAGCTGAGATATTCTGCTAAATATCTTTGTTTGGATTCTGCTAAAGAAGACACTTTTACATATTTAACTTAAAATATGCAGTATAAATTAAATGATAAAAAAACTTATATTTGATTTCTTTTTAACGCTTTAAAACTTTATGAATGCCATGAAAAATTACTTTTTAAATAATCAAAATATTTTTAAATACTTTAAAAAATAAAAAATACTTACGCTAAAATTTTACATTTACAATTATTTTTTTAGAACTCTTTTTTTATTTATTAATAAAAAAAATATTTATATAACATTATATTAGATTATATTAGATCATGCAATAGAAAAATATTTTACACTATTGTTAAATTAAAGTGAAACCGGAGAGCTTTGCATTCACCATCAAATTTTATATTTGTTTGTTAATATTTTCGCTGGAGTTTGGCGTGAGCTCTGCTGACGGTGCACGCATCAGTGTGCTTGAGAAGCACTTTATGCTTTCAGAACATTATTTTTTATTTTTTATACCACTGCCCATTTTTAAAGGGAAATGTTAGAGGTGATCACATTTATACTCAAGGCTTTATAAAACAGTAGCCTAATGTGAGTCTAAGAAAGTGTGTAGAATTATCCAATTGTCGGATCTCGGAGCATTATTCAAACTTTACTTTAAACCACTTTTATGGAAAGACCCAAACTGCTGTCAGATCATCTGGGTGGAGGGTCCTGTTCTTAAAGGGATAGTTCGTGCAAAAATGAAAATTCTTACATATTTTACTCACCATCATGTTGTTGAATACCCATATAACAGTGGTGAGAGATGACAGACATTTCATTTTTTGGTTAACTATCACTTTACAAACATCCTGTTCTGCATTTGTCCACTAATGGCATTTCCCATCATGTTTGAATTAAATTTATAGGCCTAAGAGAGAGTGATGGAGAGCATTTGGAGAAATGACTGTTTGAAGGGTAGGCAGAGGATGATGTGGTGCTACTCTCCACACACCAATACAAAACAACCTCTAAGTCCGAGCAGAGCCCTAATGTGCAGTGAGACAGAGCCAACCTGCTGGTGTGCACTCATATAGTATCCTGGTGGAAAAAGCTGTATCAGCATTTCCCGTATGTATAAGCCAATGGTCACATTCCTCAGATTCATTAGTAACTTCTGAACTTACATTAAAGGAAACATTCACCCAAAAATGAAAATTCTGTCGTATATTACGCACCCTTATGTTGCTCCAAACACGTATTACTTTTTTCTACCATGGAACACAAAAGGTACTCCAGGTAGGGAATGAGGTTTTGCCCCAAGTGAAGGAGTTCAAGTACCTCGGGGTCTTGTTCACGAGTGAGGGGACAATGGAGCGGGAGGTTGGCCGGAGAATCGGGGCAGCGGGGGCGGTATTGCACTCGCTCTATCGCACCGTTGTCACGAAAAGAGAGCTGAGCCGAAAGGCAAAGCTCTCGATCTACCGGTCAATTTTTGTTCCTACCCTCACCTATGGTCATGAAGGTTGGGTCATGACCGAAAGAACTAGGTCGCGAGTACAAGCAGCCGAAATGGGCTTCCTCAGAATGGTGGCGGGCTTCTCCCTTAGAGATAGGGTGAGGAGCTCAGTCATCCGTGAGGAGCTCGGAGTAGAGCCGCTGCTCCTTTGCGTTGAAAGGAGTCAGTTGAGGTGGTTTGGGCATCTGGTAAGGATGCCCCCGGCCGCCTCCCTAGGGAGGTGTTTCAGGCACGTCCAGTTGGGAGGAGGCCTCGGGGAAGACCCAGGACTAGGTGGAGAGATTACATCTCCACACTGGCCTGGGAACGCCTCGGGGTCCCCCAGTCAGAGTTGGTTAATGTGGCTCGGGATAGGGAAGTTTGGGGCCCCCTGCTGGAGCAGCTCCCCCCGCGACCCGACTTCGGATAAGCGGTTGAAGATGGATGGATGGATGGATGGATGGATGGATGGATGGATGGATGGATGGATGGATGGAACACAAAAGATGTTTGGCAGAATGTTAACCTCAGTCACCATTCACATTCATTACATCTTTTTTCCATACAATAAAAATACTCCGGTGACCTTTCACCCCACACTTCCTGTATTCTGTCTGGCATTCTTTCTTATCGGGCACTACTCACGCACCTTACGGTCTAAGTGATCCCACAAAAGCTCAATGGGGTTAAGATCCGTAACACTCTTTTCCAATTATCTGTTGTCCAATATCTGTGTTTCTTTGCCCACTCGAACCTTTTCTTTTTGTTTTTCTGTTTCAAAAGTGGCTTTTTCTTTGCAATTCTTCCCATAAGGCCTCCTGAGTCTTCTCTTTACTGTTGTACATGAAACTGGTGTTGAGCAGGTAGAATTCAATGAAGCTGTCAGCGGAGGACATGTGAGGCGTCTATTTCTCAAACTAGAGTCTCTGATGTACTTATCCTCTTGTTTAGTTGCACATCTGGTCTTCCACATCTCTTTCTGTCCTTGTTAGAGACAGTTGTCCTTTGTCTTTGAAGACTGTAGTTACACCTTTGTATGAAATCTGCAGTTTTTTGGCAATTTCAAGCATTCCTCAAAACAATGATTGACTGATGAGTTCCTTTTTTGCCATTTTTGATCTAATATTGGCCTGAAGACATGCCAGTCTAAACTCAAAAACAAACACAAAGATTATGTTAAGCTTCATTTAGTGAACCAAATAGGTTTCAGCTGTGTTTGATATAATGGCAAGTGTTTTTCTTGCACCAAATGATCAATTTAGCATGATTACTCAAGGATAAGTTGTTGGAGTGATGGTGCTGTTTTTTACATCAGTAATGTCCTGACTATAATTTGTGATCAGTTGAATGCCACTTTTTTAAAATTAAAGTATCAATTTCCTTCAGTACATTATTCCAAACTTTTGGCTGCCGCATTCAACACATGTTGATTCAATCCATTTTACCCCAAACATGACAATATTGCTTATATTTGAATTTATAGAAAGGACGTGCACATTTTAAACACTCGCTGTGCCTATACGATCACCATACCTCAGTATGTTAATGTTTCAGTACTTCTGCAGAAAACCTGTTTAAAAATAATTTTGTGTTTGGGTGAGCGGTCAATCCTGCTTTCCACAGATGGCAATATAAGTCTCTTCATAATTCATATGCTAACGGAAGATGTCAGGGGAGCATGTCTTCAGATGGCAAGTGAAAGATGTGCACGGGGGAAAAGAAGTGGGTGGGAAATGCTTTCGCCTGCAGTAACTGTACGACCCGTTCCAAACACTTATAGCTCTGCATGTGCACGGAGCACTGCCTCAAATAACACTCATCGGCAGTTCTCTTTTTCACTGAAAATCAGAGCTTATGTGCCTTTGCTTGAGTAAATGAATGCATACAATAAAAACATTTATTGGAAAATAAAAATGTAATTAAAAAGCTTTAGATGATTTAGAGTTTTTACAAGCTTTGTGTTCAGTTTTTGCATTTTTGAAAGAGTTCAAATGAAGGGTGTTTATTCCGCTATGGGCACTTTTGTCATTGTTGTTCATTTTAAGTCTATAAAATAAACTCTCTTAAAACGCACACACTATATTTAACAATGGATACTTGCATACATACACTATGTCTGAAACTGTTGTGGCAGGGTGGAGGGCGGGGCCAGGTCGTGATTCCGCACACCTGGCCCCTAATCAGGCTAATTAGCCCTCAGAGGGATAAAGGCCGACCGAAGATGGCAGTGCGACAGAGAGGGATTTACAGGCAGCTGTCCGACACCTGTGTGTGTGTGTGTGTGTGTGTGTGTGTGTGTGTGTGTGTGTGTGTGTGTGTGTGTGTGTGTGTGTGTGTGTGTGTGTGTGTTTTTAAATTTCTTATTAAAATATTATTTATATTCTCAAGCCAAACACACGTGGACTTTCAAAATCAAACAAGATATATTGTGGTGCTAAATGTATAATGTAAAATGCTGTATCTATATATTCTAGCATTACTGAATGTACAGTACATTTATCACAAATAGATTGGATGTTTCCGATGGTTGCCCATCTTCATTATGCATTCTAGTTCTTATGAATCGTAAATGGCAAAATGTGTCGCTTCCACACTGAGACTGTGGTGGTAATGTTATCCCACCCTGATTCACTCCAGTCCTGGCTTGATGTCTCTGCCATCACTCCATTACTGTATATTGAAACTGGACTCTGATGCCTGTAATCTTGTTACTACTCTGGCACATGGAAGGAGGCAGGGCTGTATGAAATCTTTATTACTCCCCCACCTCACAAGTCGCTGGCTAATACATATTCACTCATTAGGTTGGACATTGTGTGATGTTCCATACTGCTGTCTCTGCAGAAAGAACCCGCTCGCCTTTCATGAACTGCCCTGGAACTCCATGTCTTAGGATGAAGACCGCAATAACTCTAGCCACCCTCTCTGTCTCTCTCTTGGTCTCTCCAGAGGTGATATAAAGACTACACTTGAGTATATTCCTCAAAAACTATATTACTAATCTGCAAATTTTTTTAGATCAGTGGATATCAGCTGGTTTTGCTTCAGGACCCAGATTTTGCATCGGACATCAAGTGGTGACCCAGCACAGTACCAAAATGATCAAAAGCACAAAAGTAATGCACACAACTCCAGTGGTTTAATCAATACTGAAGTGATAGACTTGTGGGTGGGAAACAGATCAGTATTTAAAGTAGAGTTCAATACGAGTTATGCTCAATCAACAGCATTTCTGGCATAATATTTATTACCACAAAAAAAAAAAAAAAGCACAAATCTGGGTTACAGTGAGGCACTTGCAATGGCAATTTTTTGGAGGGTTTAAAGGCAGAAATGTGAAGCTTATAATTTTATAAAAGCATTTAAATGAATTCTTCTGTTAAAACTCATGTATTATTTGAGCTGCAAAGTTAAGAAATATAAATTTTTACACTTATTTTAGGGTTTTCATTCACTTCTATAGTATGTGCCTCACTGTAACTTTTTTTATTTATTAAGAAAACAAAATATTATTTGTGGTAATCAATATTATGCCACAAATGCTATAGAGTGATCATAATTTGTATTGAATCCAAAATATTCCTATAAGTCCTTTTTTACTATATGGAGTGGTGCTGGTGTAGTGGGCTAAAGCACATAACTGTTAATCAGAAGGTTGCTGGTTTGATCCCCACAGCCACCACCATTGTGTCCTTGAGTAAGGCCCTTAACTCCAGGTTGCTCCGGGGGGATTGACCCTGTAATAAGTGCACTGTAAGTTGCTTTGGATAGAAAGCGTCTGCCAAATGCATAAATGTAAATGTATAAATCTCCTCTTTCACTTTCACATTATTCTTTAAAAAAAAAATTTATTAGAATTATTCGTGCATATTGCCACCTACTTGTCAGGTCTTGCCATAAGCGAAGATTTATAGTATATATTTTACATTTTGATCTGTTTCTTACCCACACCTATCATATCTCTTCAGAAGACATGGATTAAACAACTGGAGTCTTATGAATTACTTTTCTGGTGTCTTTGTGTGCTTTTTGGAGCTTCAAATTTCTGGCCACCATTCACTTGCATTGTATGGACCTACAGAGCTGAAATATTTTTTCTGTAGAAGAAAGAAATTCACATTTATAAATACTTATCTGAGATGGCGTGAGGGTGAGTAAATGATGAGAGGATACATTTTTTATTTTTGGGTGAAATGTCCCTTTAACGATAGCCTATACAACTTTAAAGTGAGTATACAGTGAGCCCATTAATCAATGGTAGGTGCTTCTGTTGAAGCCATCAGTCCATGCTAGTTTTAAAAGTTATTCATAAAATGTGTTATTTCATTTCAAAATCTTGTTAGATCTCATCTGAATATATTTTTATACATTTAAAGTAACTTTTACAAAGTAGCTATCGTCTGACAATGTAATGGCCTTTTTACATAAACGACATCAAATTAATTATCCAACATATAAAGATTTAAACATAGAGTTGCAACAATTTTAACTTCAAAGCATACTCTTTTGAGCCTGAATGGATGCATTCGACACATGTGCACTACAATTGCTTTGTGATATTCCTTTGCACCAGTCAATGCCAGGTGCATGTGCAGACGTCTCGCACAGACAGAAAATACTAAAAACACACAGTGTGCAAGACATAGCAGCATGCAGAACCCAAGTATACTCAGGCCTTCAATACAGTACATTTTGAGTTCACATGGTTCACATATTTTGGAATAAATAACGTCACTTAATGTGTTGAGTTTCCAAGCCACCAGCATTCATTTATTTAGATAGATAGATATATAGCAAGAGCTTTATATAGAGCTGAGATTCATCACATGAACTATAAATTGACTGTGCTCCAGAACACATAATGGCAGATGAAGTCTGGAATGTGCATTATATAGTCAGCTCAGGGAACTGTGAGGTCTACCATGGGAGAGTGTGATGATGTAATATGCATTCTATAATGGATTGACATGGAGAGTGTATAGTACACTGTAAGTTAGTATGTAGGTTACTTGAAAGTGGGAAAAATGAAGGGCTGTATCGCTAAAGGGCATCTACCACGTGGAGCGTGGCATCTGACTGCTAAATGAATCCAGTGGCTTGCTAGCACGTTGATGCCACAAGCACACAGCAGATTACTTCTCCAGACGTTAAATATTACATGAAAAACCAACGTTTTGCTATTTCAGACCTCTCCTAAAAGTTAATTGATTGGAGACGAGTAATCTCTAAGCTTTCATTCAGAAAAGGAAAGGAGTTCTTATATACAGTATGTGCTAACTGGGTTATTCATTTCCTTTAGGCTCTCACTGATCCGATTTAATTTCTTTAATGTGAATACCACCTCCATTTATTTTATATTTCTGGCTGTTTCTAAACCTACACAGAGAGAAAGTTTCGCTGGAAATAGTTGATGACTGTGTTCAGAATGTAATACTAGCTTACTACTTACTGAATTCTGTGCACTATGCGCTACATGCTGCCTAATATTACAACCTGACCTTATAGAATCGCATTACTATGCTTGAGTTTTTTTATATTTACTTGGCTTGTTGTGCATTTCGTAGCAGTTTCCAGGTGAAATGAACACTAGAGGTGCTACAACAACAATGACTTTTATTCCCTTGCACACAAATCACGAGTAAAACGACAGATTATCAGTGCATAAACATTTACTTTTTGCCCTGTTCCTCACGCAATGCTATCTTATGGCATCTAAACACTTACTGCAGTGCATGACTAGTAAGATGATCCATTTTGATGTTTGCATTATAAACATTCAGCATTTATGAGCTTGTTTGAGCGGGATCAAATTGCAATGTAGCTCATCCGAGTGTTGCAAGTGTTGCACTTGCGATGCAATGACCGGGGTATGAGTGTTTAAACCAAGGGTTCTCCTCTTTTCTCCCCAATTTGGAATGCCCAGTTCCCAATGCACTCTAAGTCCTCATGGTGGCGTAGTGACTTAATCTGCACATATTAATGTGGCTTGTTGAGCGCGTTACCGCGGAGACCAAGGGCGTGTGGAGGCTTCACGCTATTTTCCGCAGCATCCACTCAGAACTCACCGAGAGCGAGAACATTGGACATTATAGCGACCACAAGAAGTTGCCCCATGTGACTCTGCCCTCCCTAGCAACCTGGCCAATTGGTTGCTTAGGAAGCCTGAATGAAGTCACTCAGCACGCCCTGGACTTTAACTTGTGACTCCAGGTTTGGTAGTCAGCGTATTTACCAGCGTATGTCCAACCATTTACTGCACTTTTTGGAATATGTCATAGGTCGTCCAGGTATTTTATGCATACTGAAAATGTGCATATTGTGCACAGTATACATTCTATATACTGCAGAAATAGTAAGAGTGGTAGCCTAAACATTTTCAGTTGTTCTGAATGCAAAACGTGTGTCCTGGCAAACAACAGATATGAATTATGAATTTAAATCAGTTCTAACAAAGTCCGGTGGAGAATAACCTGTCATGGCAGATTACAGCTAAATTAAATATTTTATTGCATTTTATAACCCTTCTGTTCTTGTTGTTGTGTCTTAGATTGAAAGGATCATGAGTCTAATTGCCAGCATCGAGATCTCTGAGGAGCATCAGCCAGCGTTAGAAGGTAAAGATGACAGCAGCACTTGAGTGAGGAGAGATGGGCTGTCTCTCTCCAGCTGTGTACGATAAGAGCAATGAACAATAGTAAAACAATATGCTGAATGTAAAGTGGTTTTTGAAGTATGACTGCCAAAGTTAAAGGGATAGTTCACCTAAAAATTCTGCCATCATCATCATGTTGGCTTCATCTAAATCCAAACCCCTATGATGCTCTTTCTTCTTTGGAACACGAAAGGCGATGTTAGGAATTAGGAATTACATTTTTAGGAGAACAATGCCTTTAACCGTAGACACTGTGACAGCCAACAAAGAGTGATGGTGTATTTGTAAAAAGCATTGTTTTGGTTGAATCATCCCTTGAGTCATCTACTTCACCACCATCTTAAACAACCAATGATTCACTCTCTTCACCACATGGTCTCTATTTCCACCCAAATTTGGTCTGTGTCTGATGTTTCTTTACCTGCTATTTTGACACAGTTATCCCCAATGGGCCCCGAGGGCCTACTTTAAATAGATGAGATCGAGATCCATTTACCGTGGCCATGACACGATACTCAGTAATTAGGTCTTGATATTTCTCTCTTCTTGCAAAGTGCCTCCCAAAGTAGTAGCTATATATGGAGGAACATCACTATATTTCTTAGTAGTACTATGGTGTTTACAGAAGAAATTTGGAAGAACACACTTACAAAAAAGTACTCTTGAAGTTTGAATATACCTTGGGAGTACCATTGTTTCTTGGATATATACTATGGTAGACCATGCTGTTTTTAGTACTGGAAGGGTGCTTGTGATCCCATGTGTATAATATAATATAATGGATTATTTGGACATGTATTACATTTACATTTACATTTATGCATTTGGCAGACGCTTTTATCCAAAGCGACTTACAGAGCCCTTATTACAGGGACAATCCCCCCGGAGCAACCTGGAGTTAAGTGCCTTACTCAAGGACACAATGGTGGTGGCTGTGGGGATCAAACCAGCAACCTTCTGATTAACAGTTATGTGCTTTAGCCCACCACCACCACCACCACCACACCACACATGTATCATGGTAGTACCCTCTGTAGTACCCTGGAACACCATACAAATACAATAGTACATGATTTTCAGTTCCACACTTACATAAAACACACTAACAGTACCAAAAATGCCATGATAGTACCATGGTTTCTTGAATATATACTATGGGAGACCATGGTATTTTTAGTACTGGAATGTGCTTGTGATCACATGTGATCCCATGAGGGTAAGTGTTTGAAAAAGTACCAAAAGTGCCATGGTACTATAATGGATTATTTGGACTTGTATCATGGTAGCACCATTATTAGTACCCTGGAACACCATGCAAATTCCATGGTACATACAATACTTACAATAAAACAGTCCGAAAATACTGTGGAAGTACTATGAATTTTTTGACATGTACCATGGTATTTTTGGTACTGTGAGGGTACATTTTTGTAAGTGACGTCAAGTGACCATAGTACCATCACAGTACTTTTTACAAGGGTATTTCCATGTCCAAAAAATGGCAATATTGCAGCATTGCAAACATTGTTAGCTCCTTTTTGATAAATTGCTTGTATTTTTCTCATTTTGCAAGTTGCTTTGAATGCAACCGTCTGCAAATGGAAATTTAAATGTAAATGTGCACAAAACCATGGAAACACCACTTTTTGTAAGTGATATGAATAGCAAGGTGAGTCACCAACTCTGCAATGTTTTCTCAGTGTTTATGTGGCTTAACAAGGTTAGTGATGTCCTGATAGTTATCCCTCCTATAGAGGTTACTGTCCTTTCAAGTCTGCGGGTGTTTGGATGTACTTTACATCTCAAGCATGATTCAATGTCTGTTTACACACTGGCAGGCTGACAGTTCATATGATTCCCCTGCTCTCAGCTGCATGCAGATAACGCCTTCCATGCATGCATGCAGCAGCACTCATGTGTGACACTGAATTAGAACATGCTATGCTATGGAAATGCAGTTGACACCATCTGTATGGAAGACACATACATATGAAAATCTGGCAAAGCTCACAAATGTTGACAATTCAACTCGTATGTGTCCAATGCGAAGGTGGGCAACGGGTGGGATTACATTATGTGCAGCATGTGCACGGTGCATTTCGCTGACTTAACATTTAATATGCTGCCCCCAGTGGTACAGTGACACGTTCATAAATGTAATTCCTCTGATGATTTACCTTAGTATTTGGCTTGGCTGCGATTTAATTGTTCATAGTGAGAGTGCAAAGACTTTGGAAGCACTTAAGTGTGGTGGGGATATGGGATGGGGATGGGGGATGGATGGACAGTGGAACCTGTACGTTTCTCTCTTCATTCATCCTCTGGCTGATCCTGGCACAGTAGTATGAAATTTGGGTTTGTCACTTTGCTTCCGATGGTGTCCTTTCTGCACCAACAAGATCAGAGAGTCTGCGTACAATTTTAATCAGTACGGGGAGTGGGGAAAAGATAGAGGGGCAGAGAGAGAGAAAGAGAGAGGCAGAGAGAAAGGGGGGATTGATGGCCACAATTGGAGAGTGTGTGTATGTGAGACAGATAGAGAAAGAGAGGCAGAGAGAGACGGGGAGGGAGGGGGATTGAAGAACGAACAGAGCGTATATGCCGTGCAGCGGGTCTCGGCAACAGACAGCATATGGCAGCCCTGCAGAGCTTATAGAGATGACTCTGTCAATGAGATTGAGAGTAGAAAGCAAGTGAGTGAGGATAGAGAGAGAGGAAGAGTAGAAAGAGATGATGCCAAGCAAAACTGTAGGAGAAAGATATGTTTAAGGTGATTACCAGCTGCAACCATAAAAGAAATGCGCTACCGATGGCTTTCTGGAGAAGCAGTGTGTCATCTGGATGTTGTGCTTTGTGAGCGCTGAATGCAGCTACGGCTGTGACTGAGCATTCCTGGATCAGGGATGAAGCAAACCTTGCCCCCGAGTGCAAGACCCTTTGGAACGTCTGCTAGAGGAACGGAGCAACCAGAACAGGGGGCTTGGCTGCAAGAAACGAGACTGAGCCACCAACAGGGCATTCATATGGGGTTATCTGTCCATTGTTGTAGCTCACCTTATTTCTGCTGGATTAAGGCTTGGCTTTACCTTGCTTTAATGGGGCACTCTGTTCTGGCATGTTAGCCCAGCGAGGTGCATCAAAGCTCAGAAGGACCGGCAGTCCTTGGATTACAGTGACTGGAACGCTGCATGATCAGGGGCCGCAAGATCCTTAAAAACATTTGCTAGAGAAACAGAGTGACCAGAACAGGGGGCTGAGCTTCAAGAAGAGAGACTGAGCCACCAAAGGGGCTTTCTTATTGGGTTATATGTTCATTGCTCGTGCTCACGTTATTTCTGCTGGATCAAGGCTTGGCTTTTCCTCACTTTGATGGCATACTCCATGGAAGTACCAGCAATCCGTGGATTACTGTGACCAGAACGCTGGTCTACTCTCGAATCATAGGAGGGATTGTTGATCAACAAGTTGGAAGCAGAAGAACGAAGAAATGGGTGAATGTGCGATGAAGAACTTTCAAAGGATGACTTGGTGTCATGCAAGGCTTCTGAAGTTGAAGAACTGGCATTGTGGTGGAGCGTTCATTAATGAGTTGGGTCATTGGGTTTAAGGGTCATTGACTCCTAGTGTACTCATTGGCATTATTCTTATTTTCCAAACAATTCTTAGGGCTTCACAAAAGGGTCTTGCAGCCCATTTTAAGGACAAATTTAAATCTTGCATTGTGTTGGAAAGCGTATTTCGTAGAGGCAGAGCATGCAAAGATATATTTTCTGCGACTTCCTAGTAGCATTTTGTGTATATCGATAATTTACTGTGAGCCAAAAGCTCTTGTTGAACTTATAAGATCTTCCTTAATCCAAGAAAACTGTTGCTTAATTTTTTTGCCCTTGTCTTGAAGAGTAACGCCAAATTGTCCCAATTAACAGGACTTTATTACTTGACGCTAAACTTCAAAGGACTACCTGCCAAGGTCTACCTCCATACCCTGTTCAGCCTTGGCTCTCATCCCTGCAACACTGAGGGCTTGTGGAGGTATCTCCATCATTAGTTTAGTCTGTATTTCTGGGCCCCTGCTTCTAGTGGAGGCCCGTTGCTCAAGCCTGAACACTGCCTTGCTGTTGCTGCTGTTGCCCACGGCTCTGCTGGCCAAAGATGATGTGGCAATGCCACATCTCGGCCTCGGAGTGCCGCTGCTACAGGCTGAATGGTTTTTCACTGCTCAAACGGCATGCTTTGTCGACAGATGCAGCAGGAAGCCGTGTGCTGGAGCAGTCGGTGGGGGAGTGGCTGGAACACGTGGGCTTCCCTCAGTACGAGAGCAAACTGGTGCTCAACGGCTTCGATGACCTGCGCTTCATGGTGAGTGGCTTTTATATGTCCAATAGGGGGGCATTGATTGGCACAGCAGGTTATTCAGGGTTGGGGAGAATTTTCAGTCTGTCTGTCTGCCAGTCAGTCAGTCTGTCTTTGAAATAGTAAATCATGTGTACTTTCATACATGCATTCAGGGGAGTAACGTAATGGAAGATGAGGACCTTCATGGAATTGGCATCACAGACCCTGGCCACAGGAAGAAAATCCTTCATGCAGCAAAAAGCCTTCCGAAGGTAACTCTCTTTTTTCCTCCAGTAGTAATATACAGTGGCTCCAAGAAGTATTTTGGACACTTAAGCCTCACTTAAAATGTATGAATGTCTTTGTATTATACAACTTAATATATAAAACCAATTGGCATGTATTTTGTTTCTGAGAAAAGCTCAAGCTGCATTTGAGCAGAGATGACACTTAGTTTTATATTTTATTATCTAATGCAATCATGCATTATTAAGTTTGGCTAAATGTCCAAAAAAATAAATCACTTACCACTTCTCCTACGGTTTTCTTTATTTAACAGTGAACATTTCTTATAGTTGTGACCAAGAAACTATCTCTGGGCTTTTCTCAAGTGAATTATATAAGCTATATAAAACTGTTTTGCAGTTTATTTTGAGAGAATGTTTTTCAGGTAAAAGCTCTGGGATGCGATGGCAGCACCTCTCTGGCCTCATGGTTAGAAACTCTGGGTCTTGGAGAGTATCTGCAGAACTTCCTGTCCAGCGGCTACCGCACCTTGGAATGTGTGAAGAACCTGTGGGAGCTTGAAATTGTCAATGTAATTATGTTTCTAGCCTTCATAAAAAATACACAAAAGTTTTTCTTAAACATTATATTTGTCTACATTTTTTTTAAACATAAATCTCTAAGAAGTTGGTGTTGTTTATGCTTAGTGTGGTATATTTGCCAATGGGATGAGAGAAATATTCAACCAATAATGTTATATTATGTAGAATAATATATAGTTATTTTTTCCTAGAAAACAAGAAAATGAATTTTTTCCAGTGTTGACTACATAAATTTACTCTGTGTTAATGTGTATAGTGATAATTGTTGAGTGCAGGCCCCTGTGGGCCCCTGTGATTGTTGTACTTCATGTAATCATACATTGATTAATCATATCTTCTCTATGCAGGTGTTAAAAATTGGCCTTCTTGGTCACAGAAAAAGGATCATAGCCTCAATAACAGAGAGACCGTATGACGAAGCACCTTCAAAATCCAACCGATTCTCCCAACTCAAGGTGACGGACATGATTTATTTAGCAGAACAAAAGTCAGCACAAGACAGCTCAATATCCATCTGCCCAATCAATGTAATCAATGCACATTCAACAATGTTTTTGTTTATCAGATTCAGGACCTGTTGTCTCAGAACACTTCACCACTCAGTTATAGGGATCCGTACACCAGTCGCTCAATGGACATGTTGCTACCGCTGGGGGATTTGGGCAGGAAGAGCAGAGCGCTGGACCAGGACGGCAGTATCTCCCTCCGCTCCTTTGGTGAAAGATCACGTTCACATGTGAGGAATAAACATTTTATGAATGAAAACTCAAATATACAAAGTGACTATTTGCACTAGGGTAAATAGCACCTCTCACACAGCATGGCCATTTGCACTTCAGTAGTCCAGAAAACAAGCAGTGCCCGTAGTGTCGCTGCAGTGGCGTAGAGTGTAAAAACAACTGTGTGGATGCGCTTTTTTCGTGAAGATGAGCTGGGTTTGATTCCCCCTTTTGTTTCACTTTTTCCCATCCTGTTTCCTGTCTCCACTCTTAATAGCTCGTTTAATAATACGTATAATAAAAAATTAAAATGAATATAAAAATTTGGTCACGATGACGGTCTAGGAGTTGAATCCATCGTGATCCATGTAAAATTAACTATGGTTTAACAATAGTAATATTGTTGTAACCATGTTTTTATGCAGAATCCATAGTTTTAATGCAATTAATTATGGTGTTACTACAGTAATATGGTGTTTATATTGTAACCATGTTTAATGTTGTAAGGTGAGGTTAGGGTTAGGTTTAAGGGTAGGATTAGGGACTCAAAATAAATACAATAAACATGCTTCAGTGATGCCCCTATACAGCATGTTAGTATTAAAAGGTGCTGTAAGCGATTTTAGCGTTCTGGTGCTTTCACGTGACTGAGCCGTTGAATTAGCCACGCCCCCTGGTTCCAAAACTCCGCCCTCCAAAGATCATTTTGAGACCAAAACTGAGCAAAAGAGCATTGTTTGTTCCTGTGGCTGTCAAGTTCAACAGTGGCACAACAGCGCCCTCAACTGACAAACATTATGAATCACATCCTCACTGATCCACTTCAAATACAACACTATGAGAACGAGCAGAATGACTGACAGGTGAAAAGCGTCATTGTCCACAGTCCACGGATACATTTTTGTTTGCTGTTTACAAAGTCTAGAGCTGTCACAGAGCCGGTGAGATGTCTCAGGACACTTATTTCAATACATATCTTTAAAAGAGATGAAACATTATTCACTTAGGTTTTAAATTCGTCCAACAATTCAGTGTCCGCGGTGTAACGCGATATATCGTCGTTTAAAGATAAACAGAAAGAGGTTTTAATCCATTTTCTGTTTGGAGAGGTTATACAAATTAACAGGAACCTTCAAAGCCCTTGAAGGGTCTGAAAATATAATTAAAAGACAATAAAGAATAATAGTTTAAAAATTTAATATAATAACGCTTTTAATGTTAACAGATCAACCACACCTTTGGAGTAACTTAACAATTTAATCGCACAAATTTTTGGGTCAAAATAATTCTGAAAATATTCAACATTAAAGTTTACTCATTATTTATATATAAAAATATATACACATTAAATATGACTTTGACTTATGGAGTTGTCAACAGTCATGTCTCTGGTGTTAATGTTTATGATGTCACCAGCATTACACAACTGTCTAAAAACACAAAACACATAAATCATTTATAAGTTGTTTTGTTTTGCATTTTTAATGTGTTGAAGAATAGTACAATGCTGCAAAAAATGTAGTATATTTAAATGTAACTCAAACCTCAAAGCTTTCTTTTTAAAAATAAATTCTCAGCTGCTTTGGAAAAATGACGGTGGAATCTCCCATTTGCTGTAAACAAGGATTCAACCAAAACACTCAAGAACTGAAGTGACCAGAATCAAATATTCCATATAAATAAATGTGTGTATATATACTGTCATGTTACATTAGAACTCAGCTATGCTTTCTGATCATTGATTCACCACAATTGGTGCCAAAATATAATATAATATAATATAATGCATTTTTAAACAATACACGGTTTGTGAGACACAGATTTCACTTGTTGTGTTTCCTTTAGGATCGTCGTGCAGATCGGCAATCTCGTCTAAATGTCCGTCCATCGAGCCACTCTGCCACCTACACCACTGTCTCCACCTGGCACCATCACCCCGAGAAGCTCATCACAGAGTCCTGTGTTTATGAGGCCAAAGTAAGTCTTTCATGTTAGGGTTGGTTATTGTATTTATCAGCCACTTTTATTGACAGGGATTACAGAGGAATGACAGGATATGATGAGGGAATGGAATCGGGAAAACGGCACGACTCCGAATCGAATTCATGGAGTCACCATGAGCACCACGGCTCAATATATCATGTGCACTACTAACCAATGGGCCACGGCTCCAACTCTGAATAGTTTTTTGAAAGGATTGTGGTTCAAGTCATAAATATTCAAAACCACAAAGACAGATCCAGTAATTAGCACCTCATTAAATATTAAAGAGCTCTTTTGATTCATCATTGTTATTTTTCAAATGTGACTCCTGGAATCAAACCGAGAGGATGCGACGCACAATCAATTCAGTCACAGCAATCCATTTAGAAGGAATCAGTCTGATGTTATTTGATTTATCAAGATGATTTGTGTCTGTGTTTACATCTCACAGACATACCTTATGTTAAATGGCTTTGGCTAGAACGGTACACTAAATGAATAAATGTTCATATAAATGTGGAAGTTTGATTTCTGTTTTTCTAACCAATCTATGAATGATGTTGTTTCCAGTGGATTTATATGATGTTGTTGCAATGTTTCTCCTCCAGTATTTGGGCTCTGTGATCATTAGAGACCTACGGGGGATTGAGTCTACACAG